>NW_027446826.1:0-43672 GCF_038048845.1 Mixophyes fleayi | reverse complement strand
TATGAATCATAAATTGAATCATGAATCATGAATCATGAATCATGAATTGAATCATGAATCATGAATAATGAATTGAATCATGAATCATGAATCATGAATCATGAATTATGAATTAAATCATAAATCATGAATCATGAATCATGAATTGAATCATGAATCATGAATCATGATTCGAATCATGAATCATGAATTGAATCATGAATCATGAATCATGAATTGAATCATGAATCATGAATCATGAATTGAATCATGAATCATGAATCATGAATCCAATCATGAATCATGAATTGAAACATGAATCATGAATTGAATCATGAATCATGAATTGAATCATAAATCATGAATCATGAATTGAATCATGAATCAAGAATCATGAATCGAATCATGAATCATGAATCGAATCATGAATCATGAAATATGAATCATAAATTGATTCATGAATCAAGAATCATGAATCGAATCATGAATCATGAATCGAATCATGAATCATGAATTATGAATCATAATTTGATTCATGAATCATGAATTATGAATCATGAATTCAATCATGAATTATGACTCATGAATTATGAATTGAATCATGAATCATGAATTATGAATCATGAATTGAATCATGAATCATGAATCGTGAACCATGAATCATGAATTGTATCATGAATCATGAATCATGAAATGTATCTTGGATCGTGAAATGAATCATGAATTATGAATCATGAATCGAATCATGAATCATGAATCGAATCATGAATCATGAATTAAATCATGAATCATGAATCATGAATTGAATCATGAATCATGAATCATGAATCGAATCATGAATCATGAATTGAATCATGAATCATGAATCATGAAATGAATCTTGGATCGTGAAATGAATCATGAATCATGAATCATGAATCGAATCATGAATCATGAATTGAATCATGAATCATGAATCGAATCATGAATCGAATCATGAATCATGAATCGAATCATGAATCATGAATTGAATCATGAATCATGAATCATGAATTGAATCATGAATCATGAATCATGAATTATGAATCATGAATTGAATCATGAATCATGAATTGAATCATAAATCATGAATCGAATCATGAATCATGAATCATGAATTGAATCATGAATCATGAATTGAATCATGAATCATGAATCATGAATCATGAATCATGAATTGAATCATGAATCATGAATTGAATCATGAATTGAATCAGGATTTAAATCATGAATTGAATCATGAATCATAAATCGAATCATGAATCATGAATTGAATCAGGAATCGAATTATGAATTGAATCATGAATCATGAATTGAATCATGAATCATGAATCTTGAATCATGAATCATGAATTGAATCATGAATCATGAATCATGAATTGAATCATGAATTGAATCATGAATCATGAATCATGAATTGAATCATGGATCATGAATTGAATCATGAATCATGAATCATGAATCGAATCATGAATCATGAATCGAATCATGAATTGAATCATGAATCAAATCATGAATTGAATCATGAATCATGAATCATGAATCATGAATCATGAATTGAATCATGAATCATGAATTATGAATCATGAATTGAATCATGAATCATAAATTGAATCATGAATCTTGAATCATGAATCATAAATTGAATCATGAATCATGAATCATGAATTAATTCATGAATTGAATCATGAATCATGAATTGAATCATGAATTGAATCATGAATCGAATCATGAATTGAATCATGAATCATGAATCGAATCATGAATTGAATCATGAATCGAATCATGAATTGAATCATGAATCAAAAATTATGAATCATGAATTGAATCATGAATCATGAATTGAATCATGAATCATGAATCATGAATCATAAATTGAATCATGAATCATGAATCATAAATTGAATCATGAATTTAATCATGAATCATGAATTGAATCATGAATCATGAATCATGAATCATGAATTGAATCGTGAATCATGAATTGAATCATGAATCATGAATCAAATCATGAATCATGAATTGAATCATGAATCATGAATTAAATCATGAATCATGAATCATGAATCATAAATCATGTATTGAATCATGAATCATGAATCGAATCATAATTCATGAATTAAATCATGAATCATGAATCATGAATCATGAATTGAATCATGAATCATGAATTATAAATCATAAATTGAATCATGAATCATGAATTGAATCATGAATCATGAATCATGAATTGAATCATAAATCATGAATCATGAGTCGAATCATGAATCATGAATCATGAATTGAATCATGAATCATGAACTATAAATCATGAATTGAATCATGAATCATGAATCATGAATTGAATCATAAATCATGAATCATGAATCATGAATCATGAATTGAATCATGACTCATGAATCATGAATTGAATCATAAATCATGAATCATGAATTGAATCATGAATCATGAATCGAATCATGAATTATGAATTATGAATTATGAATTGATTCATGAATCATAAATTATGAATCGAATCATGAATCATAAATTATGAATCATGAATTGATTCATGAATCATGAATTATGAATCATGAATTGAATCATGAATCATGAATCATGAATTATGAATTGAATCATGAATTGAATCATGAATCATGAATTATGAATCATGAATTGAATCATGAATCATGAATCATGAACCATGAATCATGAATTGAATCATGAATTGAATCATGAACCATGAATCATGAAATGAATTATGGATCATGAATTGAATCATGAATCATGAATCATGAATCATGAATTATGAATCATGAATTGATTCATTAATCATGAATTATGAATCATGAATTGAATCATGAATCATGAATCATGAATTGAATCATGAATCATGAATCATAAATTGAAACATGAATCATGAATCATAAATTGAATCATTAATTTAATCATGAATCATGAATTGTATCATGAATCATGAATCATGAATCAAATTATGAATCATAAATTCAATCAGGATTAAAATCATGAATTGAATCATGAATCATGAATCATGAATCATGAATCATGAATTGAATCATAAATCATGAATCATGAATCATGAATTGAATCATGAATCATGAATCGAATCATGAATCATGAATTGAATCATGAATCATGAATCATGAATTTAATCATGAATTGAATCATGAATCATGAATTGAATCATGAATTAAATCATGAATCATGAATCATAAATTGAATCATGAATCATGAATCATGAATCATGAATTGAATCATGAATCATGAATCATGAATCATGAATTATGAATTAAATCATGAATCATGAACCATGAATTGAATCATGAATCATGAATCATGAATCGAACCGTGAATCATGAATTGAATCATGAATCATGAATCATGAATCATGAATTGAATCATGAATCATGAATTGAATCATGAATCATGAATCCAATGATGAATCATGAATTGAATCATGAATAATGAATCATGAATCATGAATTGAATCATGAATCATGAATTATGAATCATGAATTGAATCATGAATCATGAATCATGAATCATGAATCATGAATTGAATCATGAATCATGAATTGAATCATGAATCATGAATTTAATCATGAATCATGAATCATGAATCGAATCATGAATCGAATCATGAATCATGAATCAAATCATGAATCATGAATTATGAATCATGAATTGATTCATGAATCATGAATTATGAATCGAATCATGAATCATGAATTATGAATCATGCATTGATTCATGAATCATGAATTATGAATCATGAATTCAATCATGAATTATGACTCATGAATTATGAATTGAATCATGAATCATGAATTATGAATCATGAATTGAATCATGAATCATGAATTGTGAACCATGAATCATGAATTGAATCATAAATCATGAATCATGAAATGAATCTTGGAATGTGAAATGAATCATGAATCATGAATCGAATCATGAATTGAATCATGAATCATGAATCATGAATCGCATCATGAATCGAATCATGAATCATGAATTGAATCATGAATCATGAATCATGAATTGAATCATGAATCATAAATCATGAATCGAATCATGAATCATGAATTGAATCATGAATTGAATCATGAATCATGAATCATGAAATGAATAATGGATCATGAATTGAATCATGAATCATGAATCGAATCATAAATCATGATCCATGAATTGAATCATGAATTGAATCATGAATTGATTAATGAATTGAATCATGAATCATGAATTGAATCATGGATCATGAATTATGAATTAAATCACGAATCATGAATCGAATCATGAATCATGAATTGAATCATGAATCATGAATTAAATCATGAATTGAATCATGAATCATGAATTATGAATCATGAATTGAATCATGAATTAAATCATGGATCATGAATTGAATCATGAATCGAATCATGAATCATGAATCATGAATTGAATCATGAATCGATTAATGAATTTAATCATAAATCATGAATTGAATCAAGAATCATGAATCATGAATCATGAATTGAATCATGAATCATAAATTATGAATCAAGAATTGAATCATGAATCATAAATTGAATCATGAATCATGAATCATGAATTGAATCATGAATCATGAATCATGAATCGAATCATGAATCAAGAATCTTAAATCGAATCATGAATCATGAATTGAATCATGATACATGGATCATGAATTGAATCTTGAATCATGAATCATGAATTGAATCATGAATCATGAATCATGAATTGAATCATGAATCATGAATCATGAATCATGAATCATGAATCATGAATTGAATCATGAATCATGAATTATAAATCATAAATTGAATCATGAATCATGAATTGAATCATGAATCATGAATCATGAATTGAATCATAAATCATGAATCATGAGTCGAATCATGAATCATGAATCATGAATTGAATCATGAATCATGAACTATAAATCATGAATTGAATCATGAATCATGAATCATGAATTGAATCATAAATCATGAATCATGAATTGAATCATGAATCATGAATCATGAATTGAATCATGAATCATGAATCATGAATTGAATCATAAATCATGAATCATGAATTGAATCATGAATCATGAATCGAATCATGAATTATGAATTATGAATTATGAATTGATTCATGAATCATAAATTATGAATCGAATCATGAATCATAAATTATGAATCATGAATTGATTCATGAATCATGAATTATGAATCATGAATTGAATCATGAATCATGAATCATGAATTATGAATTGAATCATGAATTGAATCATGAATCATGAATTATGAATCATGAATTGAATCATGAATCATGAATCATGAACCATGAATCATGAATTGAATCATGAATTGAATCATGAACCATGAATCATGAAATGAATTATGGATCATGAATTGAATCATGAATCATGAATCATGAATCATTAATTATGAATCATGAATTGATTCATTAATCATGAATTATGAATCATGAATTGAATCATGAATCATGAATCATGAATTGAATCATGAATCATGAATCATAAATTGAAACATGAATCATGAATCATAAATTGAATCATTAATTTAATCATGAATCATGAATCATGAATTGTATCTTGAATCATGAATCATGAATCAAATTATGAATCATAAATTCAATCAGGATTAAAATCATGAATTGAATCATGAATCATGAATCATGAATCATGAATCATGAATTGAATCATAAATCATGAATCATGAATCATGAATTGAATCATGAATCATGAATCGAATCATGAATCATGAATTGAATCATGAATCATGAATTTAATCATGAATTGAATCATGAATCATGAATTGAATCATGAATTAAATCATGAATCATGAATCATAAATTGAATCATGAATCATGAACCATGAATCATGAATTGAATCATGAATCATGAATCATGAATCATGAATTATGAATTAAATCATGAATCATGAATCATGAACCATGAATTGAATCATGAATCATGAATCGAATCGTGAATCATGAATTGAATCATGAATCATGAATCATGAATCATGAATTGAATCATGAATCATGAATCATGAATTGAATCATGAATCATGAATCCAATGATGAATCATGAATTGAATCATGAATAATGAATCATGAATCATGAATTGAATCATGAATCATGAATTATGAATCATGAATTGAATCATGAATCATGAATCATGAATCATGAATCATGAATTGAATCATGAATCATGAATCATGAATTGAATCATGAATCATGAATTTAATCATGAATCATGAATCATGAATCGAATCATGAATCGAATCATGAATCATGAATCAAATCATGAATCATGAATTATGAATCATGAATTGATTCATGAATCATGAATTATGAATCGAATCATGAATCATGAATTATGAATCATGCATTGATTCATGAATCATGAATTATGAATCATGAATTCAATCATGAATTATGACTCATGAATTATGAATTGAATCATGAATCATGAATTATGAATCATGAATTGAATCATGAATCATGAATTGTGAACCATGAATCATTGAATTGAATCATGAATCATGAATCATGAAATGAATCTTGGAATGTGAAATGAATCATGAATCATGAATCGAATCATGAATTGAATCATGAATCATGAATCATGAATCGAATCATGAATCGAATCATGAATCATGAATTGAATCATGAATCATGAATCATGAATTGAATCATGAATCATAAATCATGAATCGAATCATGAATCATGAATTGAATCATGAATTGAATCATGAATCATGAATCATGAAATGAATAATGGATCATGAGTTGAATCATGAATCATGAATCGAATCATAAATCATGATCCATGAATTGAATCATGAATTGAATCATGAATTGATTAATGAATTGAATCATGAATCATGAATTGAATCATGGATCATGAATTATGAATTGAATCACGAATCATGAATCGAATCATGAATCATGAATTGAATCATGAATCATGAATTAAATCATGAATTGAATCATGAATCATGAATTATGAATCATGAATTGAATCATGAATTAAATCATGGATCATGAATTGAATCATGAATCGAATCATGAATCATGAATCATGAATTGAATCATGAATCGATTAATGAATTTAATCATAAATCATGAATTGAATCAAGAATCATGAATCATGAATCATGAATTGAATCATGAATCATAAATTATGAATCTTAAATCGAATCATGAATCATGAATTGAATCATGAATCATGGATCATGAATTGAATCTTGAATCATGAATCATGAATTGAATCATGAATCATGAATCATGAATCATGAATCATGAATCATGAATTGAATCATGAATCATGAATTGAATCATGAATTGAATCAGGATTTAAATCATGAATTGAATCATGAATCATGAATTGAATCATGAATCATGAATCATGACATGAATTATAAATCATGAATCATAAATCGAATCATGAATCATGAATTGAATCAGGAATCGAATCATGAATTGAATCATGAATCATGAATTGGATCATGAATCATGAATCTTGAATCATGAATCATGAATTGAATCATGAATCATGAATCATGAATTGAATCATGAATTGAATCATGAATCATGAATCATGAATTGAATCATGGATCATAAATTGAATCATGAATCATGAATCGAATCATGAATCATGAATTGAATCATGAATTGAATCATGAATCAAATCATGAATTGAATCATGAATCATGAATCATGAATCATGAATCATGAATTGAATCATGAATCATGAATTATGAATCATGAATTGAATCATGAATCATAAATTGAATCATGAATTGAATCATGAATTAGGAATCATAAATTGAATCATGAATCATGAACTATGAATTAATTCATGAATTGAATCATGAATCATGAATTATGAATTAATTCATGAATTGAATCATGAATCATGAATTGAATCATGAATTGAATCATGAATCGAATCATGAATTGAATCATGAATCATGAATCGAATCATGAATCATGAATCGAATCATGAATCATGAATCGAATCATGAATTGGATCATGAATCGAATCATGAATTGAATAATGAATCAAAAATTATGAATCATGAATTGAATCATGAATCATGAATCATGAATCATAAATTGAATCATGAATCATGAATCATAAATTGAATCATGAATTTAATCATGAATCATGAATTGAATCATGAATCATGAATTGTTTCATGAATCATGAATCATGAATCAAATAATGAATCATAAATTGAATCAGGATTCAAATCATGAATTGAATAATGAATCATGAATTGAATCATGAATCATGAATCTTGGATCATGAATCATGAATTGAATCATGTATCATGAATCTTGAATCATGAATTGAATCATGAATCATGAATCGAATCATGAATCATGAATTGAATCGTGAATCATGAATTGAATCATGAATCATGAATCGAATCATGAATCATGAATTGAATCATGAATCATGAATTAAATCATGAATCATGAATCATGAATCATAAATCATGTATTGAATCATGAATCATGAATCATGAATCAAATCATAATTCATGAATTGAATCATGAATCATGAATCATGAATCATGAATCATGAATTGAATCATGGATCATGAATTAAAAATCATGAATTGAATCATGAATCATGAATCATGAATTGAATCATAAATCATGAATCATGAGTCAAATCATGAATCATGAATCATGAATTGAATCATGAATCATGAATCGAATCATGAATCATGAAATATGAATCATGAATTAAATCATGAATCATGAATTATGAATCGAATCATGAATCATAAATTATGAATCATGAATTGATTCATGAATCATGAATTATGAATCATGAATTGAATCATGAATCATGAATCATGAATTATGAATTGAATCATGAATTGAATCATGAATCATGAATTATGAATCATGAATTGAATCATGAATCATGAATCATGAACCATGAATCATGAATTGAATCATGAATTGAATCATGAATCATGAAATGAATTATGGTTCATGAATTGAATCATGAATCATGAATCATGAATCGAATCATGAATCATGAATCATGAATTATGAATCATGAATTGATTCATAAATCATGAATTATGAATCGAATCATGAATCATAAATTATGAATCATGAATTGATTCATGAATCATGAATTATGAATCATGAATTGAATCATGAATCATGAATCATGAACTATGAATCATAAATTGAATCATGAATTAAATCATGAATCATGAATCATGAAATTAATCATAAATCATGAATTGAATCATAAATCATGAATCATGAATCAAATCATGAATCATGAATCATAAATTGAATCATGAATTGAATCATAAATCGATTAATGAAATTAATCATAAATCATGAATTGAATCAAGAATCATGAATCATGAATTGAATCATGAATCATAAATTATGAATCATGAATTGAATCATGAATCATGAATCATGAATTGAATCATGAATCATGAATCATAAATTGAAACATGAATCATGAATCATAAATTGAATCATTAATTTAATCATGAATCATGAATCATGAATTGTATCATGAATCATTAATCATGAATCAAATCATGAATCATGATTTGAATCATAAATCATGAATCATGAATTGAATCATGAATCATGAATCGAATCATGAATCATGAAATGAATCATGAATCATGAATTTAATCATGAATTGAATCATGAATCATGAATTGAATCATGAATTAAATCATGAATCATGAATCATAAATTGAATCATGAATCATGAATTGAATCATGAATCATGAATCGAATCATGAATTATGAATTATGAATTATGAATTGATTCATGAATCATAAATTATGAATCGAATCATGAATCATAAATTATGAATCATGAATTGATTCATGAATCATGAATTATGAATCATGAATTGAATCATGAATCATGAATCATGAATTATGAATTGAATCATGAATTGAATCATGAATCATGAATTATGAATCATGAATTGAATCATGAATCATGAATCATGAACCATGAATCATGAATTGAATCATGAATTGAATCATGAACCATGAATCATGAAATGAATTATGGATCATGAATTGAATCATGAATCATGAATCATGAATCATGAATTATGAATCATGAATTGATTCATTAATCATGAATTATGAATCATGAATTGAATCATGAATCATGAATCATGAATTGAATCATGAATCATGAATCATAAATTGAAACATGAATCATGAATCATAAATTGAATCATTAATTTAATCATGAATCATGAATCATGAATTGTATCATGAATCATGAATCATGAATCAAATTATGAATCATAAATTCAATCAGGATTAAAATCATGAATTGAATCATGAATCATGAATCATGAATCATGAATCATGAATTGAATCATAAATCATGAATCATGAATCATGAATTGAATCATGAATCATGAATCGAATCATGAATCATGAATTGAATCATGAATCATGAATCATGAATTTAATCATGAATTGAATCATGAATCATGAATTGAATCATGAATTAAATCATGAATCATGAATCATAAATTGAATCATGAATCATGAATCATGAATCATGAATTGAATCATGAATCATGAATCATGAATCATGAATTATGAATTAAATCATGAATCATGAATCATGAACCATGAATTGAATCATGAATCATGAATCATGAATCGAATCGTGAATCATGAATTGAATCATGAATCATGAATCATGAATCATGAATTGAATCATGAATCATGAATCATGAATTGAATCATGAATCATGAATCCAATGATGAATCATGAATTGAATCATGAATAATGAATCATGAATCATGAATTGAATCATGAATCATGAATTATGAATCATGAATTGAATCATGAATCATGAATCATGAATCATGAATCATGAATCATGAATTGAATCATGAATCATGAATTTAATCATGAATCATGAATCATGAATCGAATCATGAATCGAATCATGAATCATGAATCAAATCATGAATCATGAATTATGAATCATGAATTGATTCATGAATCATGAATTATGAATCGAATCATGAATCATGAATTATGAATCATGCATTGATTCATGAATCATTAATTATGAATCATGAATTCAATCATAAATTATGACTCATGAATTATGAATTGAATCATGAATCATGAATTGTGAACCATGAATCATGAATTGAATCATGAATCATGAATCATGAAATGAATCTTGGAATGTGAAATGAATCATGAATCATGAATCATGAATCGAATCATGAATTGAATCATGAATCATGAATCATGAATCGAATCATGAATCGAATCATGAATCATGAATTGAATCATGAATCATGAATCATGAATTGAATCATGAATCATAAATCATGAATCGAATCATGAATCATGAATTGAATCATGAATTGAATCATGAATCATGAATCATGAAATGAATAATGGATCATGAATTGAATCATGAATCATGAATCGAATCATAAATCATGATCCATGAATTGAATCATGAATTGAATCATGAATCGATTAATGAATTGAATCATGAATCATGAATTGAATCATGGATCATGAATTATGAATTGAATCACGAATCATGAATCGAATCATGAATCATGAATTGAATCATGAATCATGAATTAAATCATGAATTGAATCATGAATCATGAATTATGAATCATGAATTGAATCATGAATTAAATCATGGATCATGAATTGAATCATGAATCGAATCATGAATCATGAATCATGAATTGAATCATGAATCGATTAATGAATTTAATCATAAATCATGAATTGAATCAAGAATCATGAATCATGAATCATGAATTGAATCATGAATCATAAATTATGAATCATGAATTGAATCATGAATCATAAATTGAATCATGAATCATGAATTGAATTATGAATCATGAATCATGAATTTAATCATGAATTGAATCATGAATCATGAATTGAATCATGAATTAAATCATGAATCATGAATCATAAATTGAATCATGAATCATGAATCATGAATCATGAATTGAATCATGAATCATGAATCATGAATCATGAATTATGAATTAAATCATGAATCATGAATCATGAACCATGAATTGAATCATGAATCATGAATCGAATCGTGAATCATGAATTGAATCATGAATCATGAATCATGAATCATGAATTGAATCATGAATCATGAATCATGAATTGAATCATGAATCATGAATCCAATGATGAATCATGAATTGAATCATGAATAATGAATCATGAATTGAATCATGAATCATGAATTATGAATCATGAATTGAATCATGAATCATGAATCATGAATCATGAATCATGAATTGAATCATGAATCATGAATCATGAATTGAATCATGAATCATGAATTTAATCATGAATCATGAATCATGAATCGAATCATGAATCGAATCATGAATCATGAATCAAATCATGAATTTAATCATGAATCATGAATCATGAATCGAATCATGAATCGAATCATGAATCATGAATCAAATCATGAATCATGAATTATGAATCATGAATTGATTCATGAATCATGAATCATGAATTGAATCATGAATCATGAATCATAAATTGAATCATGAATCATGAATCATAAATTGATTCATGAATTTAATCATGAATCATTAATTGAATCATGAATCATGAATCATGAATCATGAATTGTATCATGAATCATGAATCATGAATCAAATCATGAATCATAAATTGATTCAGGTTTCGAATCATGAATTGAATAATGAATCATGAATTGAATCATGAATCATGAATCTTGAATCATGAATCATGAATTGAATCATGTATCATGAATCTTGAAACATGAATTGAATCATGACTCATGAATCGAATCATGAATCATGAATTGAATCGTGAATCATGAATTGAATCATGAATCATGAATCGAATCATGAATCATGAATTGAATCATGAATCATGAATTAAATCATGAATCATGAATCATGAATCATGAATCATGAATTGAATCATGAATCATGAATCATGAATCATGAATTCAATCATAAATTATGACTCATGAATTATGAATTGAATCATGAATCATGAATTATGAATCATGAATTGAATCATGAATCATGAATTGTGAACCATGAATCATGAATTGAATCATGAATCATGAATCATGAATCGAATCATGAATCGAATCATGAATCATGAATTGAATCATGAATCATGAATCATGAATTGAATCATGAATCATAAATCATGAATCGAATCATGAATCATGAATTGAATCATGAATTGAATCATGAATCATGAATCATGAAATGAATAATGGATCATGAATTGAATCATGAATCATGAATCGAATCATAAATCATGATCCATGAATTGAATCATGAATTGAATCATGGATCATGAATTATGAATTGAATCACGAATCATGAATCGAATCATGAATCATGAATTGAATCATGAATCATGAATTAAATCATGAATTGAATCATGAATCATGAATTATGAATCATGAATTGAATCATGAATTAAATCATGGATCATGAATTGAATCATGAATCGAATCATGAATCATGAATCATGAATTGAATCATGAATCGATTAATGAATTTAATCATAAATCATGAATTGAATCAAGAATCATGAATCATGAATCATGAATTGAATCATGAATCATAAATTATGAATCATGAATTGAATCATGAATCATAAATTGAATCATGAATCATGAATTGAATTATGAATCATGAATCATGAATTTAATCATGAATTGAATCATGAATCATGAATTGAATCATGAATTAAATCATGAATCATGAATCATAAATTGAATCATGAATCATGAATCATGAATCATGAATTGAATCATGAATCATGAATCATGAATCATGAATTATGAATTAAATCATGAATCATGAATCATGAACCATGAATTGAATCATGAATCATGAATCGAATCGTGAATCATGAATTGAATCATGAATCATGAATCATGAATCATGAATTGAATCATGAATCATGAATCATGAATTGAATCATGAATCATGAATCCAATGATGAATCATGAATTGAATCATGAATAATGAATCATGAATTGAATCATGAATCATGAATTATGAATCATGAATTGAATCATGAATCATGAATCATGAATCATGAATCATGAATTGAATCATGAATCATGAATCATGAATTGAATCATGAATCATGAATTTAATCATGAATCATGAATCATGAATCGAATCATGAATCGAATCATGAATCATGAATCAAATCATGAATCATGAATTATGAATCATGAATTGATTCATGAATCATGAATCATGAATTGAATCATGAATCATGAATCATAAATTGAATCATGAATCATGAATCATAAATTGATTCATGAATTTAATCATGAATCATTAATTGAATCATGAATCATGAATCATGAATCATGAATTGTATCATGAATCATGAATCATGAATCAAATCATGAATCATAAATTGATTCAGGTTTCGAATCATGAATTGAATAATGAATCATGAATTGAATCATGAATCATGAATCTTGAATCATGAATCATGAATTGAATCATGTATCATGAATCTTGGAACATGAATTGAATCATGACTCATGAATCGAATCATGAATCATGAATTGAATCGTGAATCATGAATTGAATCATGAATCATGAATCGAATCATGAATCATGAATTGAATCATGAATCATGAATTAAATCATGAATCATGAATCATGAATCATGAATCATGAATTGAATCATGAATCATGAATCATGAATCGAATCATGAATCATGAATTGAATCATGAATCATGAATCATGAATCATGAATTGAATCATGAATCATGAATCATGAATTAAATCATGAATCATGAATCGAATCATGAAACTTGAATTGAATCATGAATCATGAATCATGAATTAAATCATGAATTGAATCATGAATCATGAATTGAATTATGAATTAAATCATGAATCATGAATCATGAATTAAATCATGAATTGAATCATGAATCATGAATTGAATCATGAATTAAATCATGAATCATGAATCATGAATTAAATCATGAATCATGAATCATGAATTGAATCATTAATCATGAATCATGAATTGAATCATAAATCATGAATCATGAATCGAATCATGAATCATGAATCATGAATTGAATCATGAATCATGAATCATGAATTGAATCATGAATCATGAATCATGAATTGAATCATGAATCATGAATCGAATCATGAATCATGAATTGAATCATGAATCATGAATCATGAATCATGAATTCAATCATAAATTATGACTCATGAATTATGAATTGAATCATGAATCATGAATTATGAATCATGAATTGAATCATGAATCATAAATTGTGAACCATGAATCATGAATTGAATCATGAATCATGAATCATGAAATGAATCTTGGAATGTGAAATGAATCATGAATCATGAATCATGAATCGAATCATGAATTGAATCATGAATCATGAATCATGAATCGAATCATGAATCGAATCATGAATCATGAATTGAATCATGAATCATGAATCATGAATTGAATCATGAATCATAAATCATGAATCGAATCATGAATCATGAATTGAATCATGAATTGAATCATGAATCATGAATCATGAAATGAATAATGGATCATGAATTGAATCATGAATCATGAATCGAATCATAAATCATGATCCATGAATTGAATCATGAATTGAATCATGAATCGATTAATGAATTGAATCATGAATCATGAATTGAATCATGGATCATGAATTATGAATTGAATCACGAATCATGAATCGAATCATGAATCATGAATTGAATCATGAATCATGAATTAAATCATGAATTGAATCATGAATCATGAATTATGAATCATGAATTGAATCATGAATTAAATCATGGATCATGAATTGAATCATGAATCGAATCATGAATCATGAATCATGAATTGAATCATGAATCGATTAATGAATTTAATCATAAATCATGAATTGAATCAAGAATCATGAATCATGAATCATGAATTGAATCATGAATCATAAATTATGAATCATGAATTGAATCATGAATCATAAATTGAATCATGAATCATGAATTGAATTATGAATCATGAATCATAAATTGAATCATGAATCATGAATCATGAATCATGAATTGAATCATGAATCATGAATCATGAATCATGAATTATGAATTAAATCATGAATCATGAATCATGAACCATGAATTGAATCATGAATCATGAATCGAATCGTGAATCATGAATTGAATCATGAATCATGAATCATGAATCATGAATTGAATCATGAATCATGAATCATGAATTGAATCATGAATCATGAATCCAATGATGAATCATGAATTGAATCATGAATAATGAATCATGAATTGAATCATGAATCATGAATTATGAATCATGAATTGAATCATGAATCATGAATCATGAATCATGAATTGAATCATGAATCATGAATCATGAATCATGAATCATGAATTGAATCATGAATCATGAATCATGAATTGAATCATGAATCATGAATTTAATCATGAATCATGAATCATGAATCGAATCATGAATCGAATCATGAATCATGAATCAAATCATGAATCATGAATTATGAATCATGAATTGATTCATGAATCATGAATCATGAATTGAATCATGAATCATGAATCATAAATTGAATCATGAATCATGAATCATAAATTGATTCATGAATTTAATCATGAATCATTAATTGAATCATGAATCATGAATCATGAATCATGAATTGTATCATGAATCATGAATTGAATCATGAATCATGAATCTTGAATCATGAATCATGAATTGAATCATGTATCATGAATCTTGAAACATGAATCATGAATTGAATCATGAATCATGAATCATGAATCGAATCATGAATCATGAATCAAGAATCATGAATTGAATCATGAATCATGAACCGAATCATGAATCATGAATCATGAATTGAATCATGAATCATGAATCATGAATCATGAATCATGAATCATGAATTGAATCATGAATCATGAATCATGAATTGAATCCTGAATCATGAATCATGAATCATGAATCGAATAATGAATCATGAATCATGAATCATGAATCATGAATCATGAATTGAATCATGAATCATGAATCATGAATCATGAATCATGAATTGAATCATGAATCATGAATCATGAATCGAATCATGAATCATGAATCAAGAATCATGAATTGAATCATGAATCATGAACCGAATCATGAATCATGAATCATGAATTGAATCATGAATCATGAATCATGAATCATGAATCATGAATCATGAATTGAATCATGAATCATGAATCATGAATTGAATCCTGAATCATGAATCCTGAATCATGAATCATGAATTGAATCATGAATCATGAATCATGAATCATGAATCATGAATCATGAATTATGAATCTTAAATCGAATCATGAATCATGAATCATGAATCGAATTATAAATCATGAATCGAATCATGAATCATGAATCATGAATTGAATCATGAATCATGAATCAAATCATGAATCAAATCATGAATTGAATCATGAATCATGAATCATGAATCATAAATCGAATCATGAATCATGAATCATGAATCATGAATCATGAATCATGAATCATGAATCGAATCATGAATCATGAATCATGAATTGAATCATGAATCATGAATCATGAATTAAATCATGAATCATGAATCATGAATCATGAATCATGAATCATGAATCATAAATCGAATCATGAATCATGAATCATGAATCGAATCATGAATCATGAATCATGAATTGAATCATGAATCATGAATCATGAATTATGAATTGAATCATGAATTATGAATTGAATCATGAATCATGAATTGAATCATGAATCATGAATCATGCATCATGAATCATAAATCGAATCATGAATCATGAATCGAATCATGAATCATGAATCATGAATTATGAATTGAATCATGAATCATGAATCATGAATTGAATCATGAATCATGAATCGAATCATGAATCATGAATCATGAATTGAATCATGAATCATGAATCATGAATCATGAATCATAAATCAAATCATGAATCATGAGTTGAATCAGGATTCGAATCATGAATTGAATCATGAATCATGAATTGAATCATGAATCATGAATCTTGAATCATGAATTGAATCATGAATCATGAATTGAATCATGAATCATGAATCATGAATCATGCATCATGAACTGAATCATGAATCATGAATCGAATCATGAATCATGAATTGAATCATGAATAATGAATCATGAATCATGAATCATGAATTGAATCATGAATCATGAATCATGAATCGAATCATGAATCATGAATCAAGAATCATGAATCGAATCATGAATCATGAATCGAATCATGAATCATGAATCATGAATCATGAATCATGAATCATGAATTGAATCATGAATCATGAATCATGAATTGAATCATGAATCATGAATCATGAATCATGAATTATGAATCTTAAATCGAATCATGAATCATGAATCATGAATCATGAATTGAATCATGAATCATGAATCATGAATTGAATCATGAATCATGAATCATGAATTGAATCATGAATCATGAATCATGAATCATGAATCATGAATCATGAATCATGAATCATGAATCATAAATCGAATCATGAATCATGAATCATGAATCAAATCATGAATCATGAATCATGAATTGAATCATGAATCATGAATCATGAATTATGAATTGAATCATGAATCATGAATCATGAATTGAATCATGAATCATGAATCATGCATCATGAATCATAAATCGAATCATGAATCATGAATCTAATCAAGAATCATGAATCATGAATTATGAATTGAATCATGAATCATGAATCATGAATTGAATCATGAATCATGAATCGAATCATGAATCATGAATCGAATCATGAATCATGAATCATGAATTGAATCATGAATCATGAATCATGAATTGAATCATGAATCATGAATCATGAATCATGAATCATGAATCATGAATCATAAATCGAATCATGAATCATGAATCATGAATCAAATCATGAATCATGAATCATGAATTGAATCATGAATCATGAATCATGAATTATGAATTGAATCATGAATCATGAATCATGAATTGAATCATGAATCATGAATCATGCATCATGAATCATAAATCGAATCATGAATCATGAATCGAATCAAGAATCATGAATCATGAATTATGAATTGAATCATGAATCATGAATCATGAATTGAATCATGAATCATGAATCGAATCATGAATCATGAATCGAATCATGAATCATGAATCATGAATTGAATCATGAATCATGAATCATAAATCAAATCATGAATCATGAGTTAAATCAGGATTCGAATCATGAATTGAATCATGAATCATGAATTGAATCATGAATCATGAATCTTGAATCATGAATCATGAATTGAATCATGAATCATGAATCATGAATCATGAATTGAATCATGAATCATGAATCGAATCATGAATCATGAATTGAATCATGAATCATGAATCATGAATCATGAATCATGAATCATGAATCATGAATTGAATCATGAATCATGAATCAAGAATCATGAATCGAATCATGAATCATGAATCGAATCATGAATCATGAATCATGAATTGAATCATGAATCATGAATCATGAATCATGAATTGAATCATGAATCATGAATCATGAATTGAATCATGAATCATGAATCATAAATCATGAATCATGAATTATGAATCTTAAATCGAATCATGAATCATGAATCATGAATCATGAATTGAATCATGAATCATGAATCATGAATCATGAATCATGAATTATGAATCTTAAATCGAATCATGAATCAGGAATCATGAATCATGAATTAAGAATCTTAAATCGAATCATGAATCATGAATCATGAATCGAGTCATAAATCATGAATCGAATCATGAATCATGAATCATGAATTGAATCATGAATCATGAATCATGAATCATGAATCAAATCATGAATCATGAATCATGAATCGTGAATCATGAATCATGAATTGAATCATGAATCATGAATCATGAATTGAATCATAAATCATGAATCATGAATCATGAATCATGAATCATGAATCATAAATCGAATCATGAATCATTAATCATGAATCGAATCATGAATCATGAATCATGAATCATGAATTGAATCATGAATCATGAATCATGAATTATGAATCATGAATCATGAATTGAATAATGAATCATGAATCATGAATCGAATCATGAATCATGAGTCAAGAATCATTAATCGAATCATGAATCATGAATTGAATCATGAATCATGAATCATGAATCATGAATTGAATCATGAATCATGAATCATGAATCGAATCATGAATCATGAGTCAAGAAGCATGAATCAAATCATGAATCATGAATTGAATCATGAATCATGAATTGAATTATGAATCATGAACCATGAATCGAATCATAAATCATGAATCAAGAATCATGAATCGAATCATGAATCATGAATCGAATCATGAATCATGAATCATGAATTGAATCATGAATCATGAATCATGAATCATGAATCATAAATCAAATCATGAATCATGAGTTGAATCAGGATTCGAATCATGAATTGAATCATGAATCATGAATTGAATCATGAATCATGAATCTTGAATCATGAATTGAATCATGAATCATGAATTGAATCATGAATCATGAATCATGAATCATGAATCATGCATCATGAACTGAATCATGAATCATGAATCGAATCATGAATCATGAATTGAATCATGAATAATGAATCATGAATCATGAATCATGAATTGAATCATGAATCATGAATCATGAATCGAATCATGAATCATGAATCAAGAATCATGAATCGAATCATGAATCATGAATCGAATCATGAATCATGAATCATGAATCATGAATCATGAATCATGAATTGAATCATGAATCATGAATTGAATCATGAATCATGAATCATGAATCATGAATTATGAATCTTAAATCGAATCATGAATCATGAATCATGAATCATGAATTGAATCATGAATCATGAATCATGAATTGAATCATGAATCATGAATCATGAATTGAATCATGAATCATGAATCATGAATCATGAATCATGAATCATGAATCATGAATCATGAATCATAAATCGAATCATGAATCATGAATCATGAATCAAATCATGAATCATGAATCATGAATTGAATCATGAATCATGAATCATGAATTATGAATTGAATCATGAATCATGAATCATGAATTGAATCATGAATCATGAATCATGCATCATGAATCATAAATCGAATCATGAATCATGAATCTAATCAAGAATCATGAATCATGAATTATGAATTGAATCATGAATCATGAATCATGAATTGAATCATGAATCATGAATCGAATCATGAATCATGAATCGAATCATGAATCATGAATCATGAATTGAATCATGAATCATGAATCATGAATTGAATCATGAATCATGAATCATGAATCATGAATCATGAATCATGAATCATGAATCATAAATCGAATCATGAATCATGAATCATGAATCAAATCATGAATCATGAATCATGAATTGAATCATGAATCATGAATCATGAATTATGAATTGAATCATGAATCATGAATCATGAATTGAATCATGAATCATGAATCATGCATCATGAATCATAAATCGAATCATGAATCATGAATCGAATCAAGAATCATGAATCATGAATTATGAATTGAATCATGAATCATGAATCATGAATTGAATCATGAATCATGAATCGAATCATGAATCATGAATCGAATCATGAATCATGAATCATGAATTGAATCATGAATCATGAATCATAAATCAAATCATGAATCATGAGTTAAATCAGGATTCGAATCATGAATTGAATCATGAATCATGAATTGAATCATGAATCATGAATCTTGAATCATGAATCATGAATTGAATCATGAATCATGAATCATGAATCATGAATTGAATCATGAATCATGAATCGAATCATGAATCATGAATTGAATCATGAATCATGAATCATGAATCATGAATCATGAATCATGAATCATGAATTGAATCATGAATCATGAATCAAGAATCATGAATCGAATCATGAATCATGAATCGAATCATGAATCATGAATCATGAATTGAATCATGAATCATGAATCATGAATCATGAATTGAATCATGAATCATGAATCATGAATTGAATCATGAATCATGAATCATAAATCATGAATCATGAATTATGAATCTTAAATCGAATCATGAATCATGAATCATGAATCATGAATTGAATCATGAATCATGAATCATGAATCATGAATCATGAATTATGAATCTTAAATCGAATCATGAATCAGGAATCATGAATCATGAATTAAGAATCTTAAATCGAATCATGAATCATGAATCATGAATCGAGTCATAAATCATGAATCGAATCATGAATCATGAATTGAATCATGAATCATGAATCATGAATCATGAATCAAATCATGAATCATGAATCATGAATCGTGAATCATGAATCATGAATTGAATCATGAATCATGAATCATGAATTGAATCATAAATCATGAATCATGAATCATGAATCATGAATCATAAATCGAATCATGAATCATGAATCATGAATCGAATCATGAATCATGAATCATGAATCATGAATTGAATCATGAATCATGAATCATGAATTATGAATCATGAATCATGAATTGAATAATGAATCATGAATCATGAATCGAATCATGAATCATGAGTCAAGAATCATTAATCGAATCATGAATCATGAATTGAATCATGAATCATGAATCATGAATCATGAATTGAATCATGAATCATGAATCATGAATCGAATCATGAATCATGAGTCAAGAAGCATGAATCAAATCATGAATCATGAATTGAATCATGAATCATGAATTGAATTATGAATCATGAACCATGAATCGAATCATAAATCATGAATCAAGAATCATGAATCGAATCATGAATCATGAATCGAATCATGAATCAAATCATGAATTGAATCATGAATCATGAATCATGAATCATAAATCGAATCATGAATCATGGATCATGAATCATGAATCATGAATCATGAATCATGAATTGAATCATGAATCATGAATCATGAATTGAATCATGAATCATGAATCATGAATCATGAATCATGAATCATGAATCATAAATCGAATCATTAATCATGAATCATGAATCGAATCATGAATCATGAATCATGAATCATGAATCGAATCATGAATCATGAATCATGAATTATGAATTGAATCATGAATTGAATCATGAATCATGAATCATGAATCATAAATCGAATCATGAATCATGAATCATGAATCATGAATCATGAATCGAATCATGAATCATGAATCATGAATTGAATCATGAATCATGAATCATGAATCATGAATTGAATCATGAATCATGAATCATGAATCATGAATCATGAATCATAAATCGAATCATGAATCATGAATCGAATCATGAATCATGAATCATGAATTGAATCATGAATCATGAATCATGAATTATGAATTGAATCATGAATCATGAATTGAATCATGAATCATGAATCATGCATCATGAATCATAAATCGAATCATGAATCATGAATCGAATCATGAATCATGAATCATGAATTGAATCATGAATCATGAATCATGAATTATGAATTGAATCATGAATCATGAATTGAATCATGAATCATGAATCATGCATCATGAATCATAAATCGAATCATGAATCATGAATCGAATCATGAATCATGAATTATGAATTGAATCATGAATCATGAATCATGAATCATGAAACATAAATCAAATCATGAATCATGAGTTGAATCAGGATTCGAATCATGAATTGAATCATGAATCATGAATTGAATCATGAATCATGAATCTTGAATCATGAATCATGAATTGAATCATCAATCATGAATTGAATCATGAATAATGAATCATGAATCATGAATCATGAATCATGAATCATGAATCATGAATTGAATCATGAATCATGAATCATGAATCGAATCATGAATCATGAATTGAATCATGAATAATGAATCATGAATCATGAATCATGAATTGAATCATGAATCATGAATCATGAATCGAATCATGAATCATGAATCAAGAATCATGAATCGAATCATTAATCATGAATCGAATCATGAATCATGAATCATGAATTGAGTCATGAATCATGAATTATGAATCATGAATCATGAATCATGAATTGAATCATGAATCATGAATCATGAATTGAATCATGAATCATGAATCATGAATCATGAATTATGAATCTTAAATCGAATCATGAATCATGAATCATGAATCATGAATTGAATCATGAATCATGAATCATGAATTGAATCATGAATCATGAATCATGAATTGAATCATGAATCATGAATCATGAATCATGAATCATGAATCATGAATCATGAATCATAAATCGAATCATGAATCATGAATCATGAATCAAATCATGAATCATGAATCATGAATTGAATCATGAATCATGAATCATGAATTATGAATTGAATCATGAATCATGAATCATGAATTGAATCATGAATCATGAATCATGCATCATGAATCATAAATCGAATCATGAATCATGAATCGAATCAAGAATCATGAATCATGAATTATGAATTGAATCATGAATCATGAATCATGAATTGAATCATGAATCATGAATCGAATCATGAATCATGAATCGAATCATGAATCATGAATCATGAATTGAATCATGAATCATGAATCTTGAATCATGAATCATGAATTGAATCATGAATCATGAATCATGAATCATGAATTGAATCATGAATCATGAATCGAATCATGAATCATGAATTGAATCATGAATCATGAATCATGAATCGAATCATGAATCATGAATCATGAATTGAATCATGAAACATGAATCATGAATCATGAATTGAATCATGAATCATGAATCATGAATCATGAATCATGAATCATAAATCGAATCATGAATCATGAATCGAATCATGAATCATGAATCATGAATTGAATCATGAATCATGAATCATGAATTATGAATTGAATCATGAATCATGAATTGAATCATGAATCATGAATCATGCATCATGAATCATAAATCGAATCATGAATCATGAATCGAATCATGAATCATGAATCATGAATTGAATCATGAATCATGAATCATGAATTATGAATTGAATCATGAATCATGAATCATGCATCATGAATCATAAATCGAATCATGAATCATGAATCGAATCATGAATCATGAATCATGAATTGAATCATGAATCATGAATCATGAATTATGAATTGAATCATGAATCATAAATCGAATCATGAATCATGAATCGAATCATGAATCATGAAACATAAATCAAATCATGAATCATGAGTTGAATCAGGATTCGAATCATGAATTGAATCATGAATCATGAATTGAATCATGAATCATGAATCTTGAATCATGAATCATGAATTGAATCATCAATCATGAATTGAATCATGAATCATGAATCATGAATCATGAATCATGAATCATGAATCATGAATTGAATCATGAATCATGAATCATGAATCGAATCATGAATCATGAATTGAATCATGAATAATTAATCATGAATCATGAATCATGAATTGAATCATGAATCATGAATCATGAATCGAATCATGAATCATGAATCAAGAATCATGAATCGAATCATTAATCATGAATCGAATCATGAATCATGAATCATGAATTGAATCATGAATCATGAATCATGAATCATGAATTGAATCATGAATCATGAATCATGCATCATGAATCATAAATCGAATCATGAATCATGAATCGAATCATGAATCATGAATCATGAATTGAATCATGAATCATGAATCATGAATTATGAATTGAATCATGAATCATAAATCGAATCATGAATCATGAATCGAATCATGAATCATGAATTATGAATTGAATCATGAATCATGAATCATGAATCATGAAACATAAATCAAATCATGAATCATGAGTTGAATCAGGATTCGAATCATGAATTGAATCATGAATCATGAATTGAATCATGAATCATGAATCTTGAATCATGAATCATGAATTGAATCATCAATCATGAATTGAATCATCAATCATGAATCATGAATCATGAATCATGAATCATGAATCATGAATCATGAATTGAATCATGAATCATGAATCATGAATCGAATCATGAATCATGAATTGAATCATGAATAATGAATCATGAATCATGAATCATGAATTGAATCATGAATCATGAATCATGAATCGAATCATGAATCATGAATCATGAATCATGAATTATGAATCTTAAATCGAATCATGAATCATGAATCATGAATCATGAATTGAATCATGAATCATGAATCATGAATTGAATCATGAATCATGAATCATGAATTGAATCATGAATCATGAATTGAATCATGAATCATGAATCATGAATCATGAATCATGAATCATGAATCATGAATCATAAATCGAATCATGAATCATGAATCATGAATCAAATCATGAATCATGAATCATGAATTGAATCATGAATCATGAATCATGAATTATGAATTGAATCATGAATCATGAATCATGAATTGAATCATGAATCATGAATCATGCATCATGAATCATAAATCGAATCATGAATCATGAATCGAATCAAGAATCATGAATCATGAATTATGAATTGAATCATGAATCATGAATCATGAATTGAATCATGAATCATGAATCGAATCATGAATCATGAATCGAATCATGAATCATGAATCATGAATTGAATCATGAATCATGAATCTTGAATCATGAATCATGAATTGAATCATGAATCATGAATCATGAATCATGAATTGAATCATGAATCATGAATCGAATCATGAATCATGAATTGAATCATGAATCATGAATCATGAATCATGAATCATGAATCATGAATCATGAATTGAATCATGAATCATGAATCATGAATTGAATCATGAATCATGAATCAAGAATCATGAATCGAATCATGAATCATGAATCGAATCATGAATCATGAATCATGAATTGAATCATGAATCATGAATCATGAATCATGAATTGAATCATGAATCAAGAATCATGAATTATGAATTGAATCATGAATCATTGATCATGAATTGAATCATGAATCATGAATCATGAATCATGCATCTTGAATCATAAATCGAATCATGAATCATGAATCGAATCATGAATCATGAATCATGAATTGAATCATGAATCATGAATCATGAATTGAATCATGAATCATGAATCGAATCATGAATCATGAATTGAATCATGAATCATGAATTGAATCATGAATCATGAATTGAATCATGAATCATGAATCATGAATCATGAATCATGAATTAAATCATGAATCATGAATCATGAATCGAATCATGAATCATGAGTCAAGAATCATGAATCATGAATCATGAATCATAAATCGAATCATGAATCATGAATCATGAATCGAATCATGAATAATGAATCATGAATCATGAATTGAATCATGAATCATGAATCATGAATTATAAATCATGAATCATGAATTGAATAATGAATCATGAATCATGAATCGAATCATGAATCATGAGTCAAGAATCATGAATCGAATCATGAATCATGAATTGAATCATGAATCATGAATCATGAATCATGAATTGAATCATGAATCATGAATTGAATCATGAATCATGAATCGAATCATGAATCATGAATCGAATCATGAATCATGAATCATGAATTGAATCATGAATCATGAATCATGAATCATGAATTGAATCATGAATCAAGAATCATGAATTATGAATTGAATCATGAATCATTGATCATGAATTGAATCATGAATCATGAATCATGAATCATGCATCTTGAATCATAAATCGAATCATGAATCATGAATCGAATCATGAATCATGAATCATGAATTGAATCATGAATCATGAATCATGAATTGAATCATGAATCATGAATCGAATCATGAATCATGAATTGAATCATGAATCATGAATTGAATCATGAATCATGAATTGAATCATGAATCATGAATCATGAATCATGAATCATGAATTAAATCATGAATCATGATTCATGAATCGAATCATGAATCATGAATCAAGAATCATGAATCGAATCATGAATCATGAATCGAATCATGAATCATGAATCATGAATTGAATCATGAATCATGAATCATGAATCATGAATCATGAATTGAATCATGAATCATGAATCATGAATCATGAATCATGAATCTTAAATTGAATCATGAATCATGAATCATGAATTAGGAATCTTAAATCGAATCATGAATCATGAATCATGAATCGAATCATAAATCATGAATCGAATCATGAATCATGAATCATGAATTGAATCATGAATCATGAATCATGAATTGAATCATAAATCATGAATCATGAATCATGAATCATGAATCAAAAATCGAATCATGAATCATGAATCATGAATCGAATCATGAATCATGAATTGAATCATGAATCATGAATCATGAATTATGAATTTAATCATGAATCATGAATCATGAATTGAATAATGAATCATGAATCATGAATCGAATCATGAATCATGAGTCAAGAATCATGAATCATGAATCATGAATCATAAATCGAATCATGAATCATGAATCATGAATCGAATCATGAATAATGAATCATGAATCATGAATTGAATCATGAATCATGAATCATGAATTATAAATCATGAATCATGAATTGAATAATGAATCATGAATCATGAATCGAATCATGAATCATGAGTCAAGAATCATGAATCGAATCATGAATCATGAATTGAATCATGAATCATGAATCATGAATCATGAATTGAATCATGAATCATGAATTGAATCATGAATCATGAATCGAATCATGAATCATGAGTCAAGAAGCATGAATCAAATCATGAATCATGAATTGAATCATGAATAATGAATCATGAATCATGAATTGAATCATGAATCATGAATCATGAATCGAATCATAAATCATGAATCAAGAATCATGAATCATGAATCGAATCATGAATCAAATCATGATTTGAATCATGAATCGAATCATGAATCATGAATCATGAATCATGCATCATGAATCATAAATCGAATCATGAATCATGAATCGAATCATGAATCATGAATCATGAATTGAATCATGAATCATAAATCATGAATTATGAATTGAATCATGAATCATAAATCGAATCATGAATCATGAATCGAATCATGAATCATGAATTATGAATTGAATCATGAATCATGAATCATGAATCATGAAACATAAATCAAATCATGAATCATGAGTTGAATCAGGATTCGAATCATGAATTGAATCATGAATCATGAATTGAATCATGAATCATGAATCTTGAATCATGAATCATGAATTGAATCATCAATCATGAATTGAATCATGAATCATGAATCATGAATCATGAATCATGAATCATGAATCATGAATCATGAATTGAATCATGAATCATGAATCATGAATCGAATCATGAATCATGAATTGAATCATGAATAATGAATCATGAATCATGAATCATGAATTGAATCATGAATCATGAATCATGAATCGAATCATGAATCATGAATCAAGAATCATGAATCGAATCATTAATCATGAATCGAATCATGAATCATGAATCATGAATTGAATCATGAATCATGAATCATGAATCATGAATTGAATCATGAATCATGAATCATGCATCATGAATCATAAATCGAATCATGAATCATGAATCGAATCATGAATCATGAATCATGAATTGAATCATGAATCATGAATCATGAATTATGAATTGAATCATGAATCATAAATCGAATCATGAATCATGAATCGAATCATGAATCATGAATCATGAATTATGAATTGAATCATGAATCATAAATCGAATCATGAATCATGAATCGAATCATGAATCATGAATTATGAATTGAATCATGAATCATGAATCATGAATCATGAAACATAAATCAAATCATGAATCATGAGTTGAATCAGGATTCGAATCATGAATTGAATCATGAATCATGAATCTTGAATCATGAATCATGAATTGAATCATCAATCATGAATTGAATCATGAATCATGAATCATGAATCATGAATCATGAATTGAATCATGAATAATGAATCATGAATCATGAATCATGAATCGAATCATGAATCATGAATTGAATCATGAATAATGAATCATGAATCATGAATCATGAATTGAATCATGAATCATGAATCATGAATCGAATCATGAATCATGAATCAAGAATCATGAATCGAATCATTAATCATGAATCGAATCATGAATCATGAATCATGAATTGAGTCATGAATCATGAATTATGAATCATGAATCATGAATCATGAATTGAATCATGAATCATGAATCATGAATTGAATCATGAATCATGAATCATGAATCATGAATTATGAATCTTAAATCGAATCATGAATCATGAATCATGAATCATGAATTGAATCATGAATCATGAATCATGAATTGAATCATGAATCATGAATCATGAATTGAATCATGAATCATGAATCATGAATCATGAATCATGAATCATGAATCATGAATCATAAATCGAATCATGAATCATGAATCATGAATCAAATCATGAATCATGAATCATGAATTGAATCATGAATCATGAATCATGAATTATGAATTGAATCATGAATCATGAATCATGAATTGAATCATGAATCATGAATCATGCATCATGAATCATAAATCGAATCATGAATCATGAATCGAATCAAGAATCATGAATCATGAATTATGAATTGAATCATGAATCATGAATCATGAATTGAATCATGAATCATGAATCGAATCATGAATCATGAATCGAATCATGAATCATGAATCATGAATTGAATCATCAATCATGAATCTTGAATCATGAATCATGAATTGAATCATGAATCATGAATCATGAATCATGAATTGAATCATGAATCATGAATCGAATCATGAATCATGAATTGAATCATGAATCATGAATCATGAATCATGAATCATGAATCATGAATTGAATCATGAATCATGAATCATGAATTGAATCATGAATCATGAATCAAGAATCATGAATCGAATCATGAATCATGAATCGAATCATGAATCATGAATCATGAATTGAATCATGAATCATGAATCATGAATCATGAATTGAATCATGAATCAAGAATCATGAATTATGAATTGAATCATGAATCATTGATCATGAATTGAATCATGAATCATGAATCATGAATCATGCATCTTGAATCATAAATCGAATCATGAATCATGAATCGAATCATGAATCATGAATCATGAATTGAATCATGAATCATGAATCATGAATTATGAATTGAATCATGAATCATGAATTGAATCATGAATCATGAATCATGCATCATGAATCATAAATCGAATCATGAATCATGAATCGAATCATGAATCATGAATCATGAATTGAATCATGAATCATGAATCATGAATTATGAATTGAATCATGAATCATGAATCATGCATCATGAATCATAAATCGAATCATGAATCATGAATCGAATCATGAATCATGAATCATGAATTGAATCATGAATCATGAATCATGAATTATGAATTGAATCATGAATCATAAATCGAATCATGAATCATGAATCGAATCATGAATCATGAATTATGAATTGAATCATGAATCATGAATCATGAATCATGAAACATAAATCAAATCATGAATCATGAGTTGAATCAGGATTCGAATCATGAATTGAATCATGAATCATGAATTGAATCATGAATCATGAATCTTGAATCATGAATCATGAATTGAATCATCAATCATGAATTGAATCATGAATCATGAATCATGAATCATGAATCATGAATCATGAATCATGAATTGAATCATGAATCATGAATCATGAATCGAATCATGAATCATGAATTGAATCATGAATAATGAATCATGAATCATGAATCATGAATTGAATCATGAATCATGAATCATGAATCGAATCATGAATCATGAATCAAGAATCATGAATCGAATCATTAATCATGAATCGAATCATGAATCATGAATCATGAATTGAATCATGAATCATGAATCATGAATTGAATCATGAATCATGAATCATGAATTGAATCATGAATCATGAATCATGAATCATGAATTATGAATCTTAAATCGAATCATGAATCATGAATCATGAATCATGAATTGAATCATGAATCATGAATCATGAATTGAATCATGAATCATGAATCATGAATTGAATCATGAATCATGAATCATGAATCATGAATCATGAATCATGAATCATGAATCATGAATCATAAATCGAATCATGAATCATGAATCATGAATCAAATCATGAATCATGAATCATGAATTGAATCATGAATCATGAATCATGAATTATGAATTGAATCATGAATCATGAATCATGAATTGAATCATGAATCATGAATCATGCATCATGAATCATAAATCGAATCATGAATCATGAATCGAATCAAGAATCATGAATCATGAATTATGAATTGAATCATGAATCATGAATCATGAATTGAATCATGAATCATGAATCGAATCATGAATCATGAATCGAATCATGAATCATGAATCATGAATTGAATCATGAATCATGAATCTTGAATCATGAATCATGAATTGAATCATGAATCATGAATCATGAATCATGAATTGAATCATGAATCATGAATCGAATCATGAATCATGAATTGAATCATGAATCATGAATCATGAATCGAATCATGAATCATGAATCATGAATTGAATCATGAATCATGAATCATGAATCATGAATTGAATCATGAATCATGAATCATGAATCATGAATCATGAATCATAAATCGAATCATGAATCATGAATCGAATCATGAATCATGAATCATGAATTGAATCATGAATCATGAATCATGAATTATGAATTGAATCATGAATCATGAATTGAATCATGAATCATGAATCATGCATCATGAATCATAAATCGAATCATGAATCATGAATCGAATCATGAATCATGAATCATGAATTGAATCATGAATCATGAATCATGAATTATGAATTGAATCATGAATCATGAATCATGCATCATGAATCATAAATCGAATCATGAATCATGAATCGAATCATGAATCATGAATCATGAATTGAATCATGAATCATGAATCATGAATTATGAATTGAATCATGAATCATAAATCGAATCATGAATCATGAATCGAATCATGAATCATGAATTATGAATTGAATCATGAATCATGAATCATGAATCATGAAACATAAATCAAATCATGAATCATGAGTTGAATCAGGATTCGAATCATGAATTGAATCATGAATCATGAATTGAATCATGAATCATGAATCTTGAATCATGAATCATGAATTGAATCATCAATCATGAATTGAATCATGAATCATGAATCATGAATCATGAATCATGAATCATGAATCATGAATTGAATCATGAATCATGAATCATGAATCGAATCATGAATCATGAATTGAATCATGAATAATGAATCATGAATCATGAATCATGAATTGAATCATGAATCATGAATCATGAATCGAATCATGAATCATGAATCAAGAATCATGAATCGAATCATTAATCATGAATCGAATCATGAATCATGAATTGAATCATGAATCATGAATCATGAATCATGAATTGAATCATGAATCATGAATCATGCATCATGAATCATAAATCGAATCATGAATCATGAATCGAATCATGAATCATGAATCATGAATTGAATCATGAATCATGAATCATGAATTATGAATTGAATCATGAATCATAAATCGAATCATGAATCATGAATCGAATCATGAATCATGAATTATGAATTGAATCATGAATCATGAATCATGAATCATGAAACATAAATCAAATCATGAATCATGAGTTGAATCAGGATTCGAATCATGAATTGAATCATGAATCATGAATTGAATCATGAATCATGAATCTTGAATCATGAATCATGAATTGAATCATCAATCATGAATTGAATCATGAATCATGAATCATGAATCATGAATCATGAATCATGAATCATGAATCATGAATTGAATCATGAATCATGAATCATGAATCGAATCATGAATCATGAATTGAATCATGAATAATGAATCATGAATCATGAATCATGAATTGAATCATGAATCATGAATCATGAATCGAATCATGAATCATGAATCAAGAATCATGAATCGAATCATTAATCATGAATCGAATCATGAATCATGAATCATGAATTGAGTCATGAATCATGAATTATGAATCATGAATCATGAATCATGAATTGAATCATGAATCATGAATCATGAATTGAATCATGAATCATGAATCATGAATCATGAATTATGAATCTTAAATCGAATCATGAATCATGAATCATGAATCATGAATTGAATCATGAATCATGAATCATGAATTGAATCATGAATCATGAATCATGAATTGAATCATGAATCATGAATCATGAATCATGAATCATGAATCATGAATCATGAATCATGAATCATAAATCGAATCATGAATCATGAATCATGAATCAAATCATGAATCATGAATCATGAATTGAATCATGAATCATGAATCATGAATTATGAATTGAATCATGAATCATGAATCATGAATTGAATCATGAATCATGAATCATGCATCATGAATCATAAATCGAATCATGAATCATGAATCGAATCAAGAATCATGAATCATGAATTATGAATTGAATCATGAATCATGAATCATGAATTGAATCATGAATCATGAATCGAATCATGAATCATGAATCGAATCATGAATCATGAATCATGAATTGAATCATGAATCATGAATCTTGAATCATGAATCATGAATTGAATCATGAATCATGAATCATGAATCATGAATTGAATCATGAATCATGAATCGAATCATGAATCATGAATTGAATCATGAATCATGAATCATGAATCATGAATCATGAATCATGAATCATGAATTGAATCATGAATCATGAATCATGAATTGAATCATGAATCATGAATCAAGAGTCATGAATCGAATCATGAATCATGAATCGAATCATGAATCATGAATCATGAATTGAATCATGAATCATGAATCATGAATCATGAATTGAATCATGAATCAAGAATCATGAATTATGAATTGAATCATGAATCATTGATCATGAATTGAATCATGAATCATGAATCATGAATCATGCATCTTGAATCATAAATCGAATCATGAATCATGAATCGAATCATGAATCATGAATCATGAATTGAATCATGAATCATGAATCATGAATTGAATCATGAATCATGAATCGAATCATGAATCATGAATTGAATCATGAATCATGAATTGAATCATGAATCATGAATTGAATCATGAATCATGAATCATGAATCATGAATCATGAATTAAATCATGAATCATGATTCATGAATCGAATCATGAATCATGAATCAAGAATCATGAATCGAATCATGAATCATGAATCGAATCATGAATCATGAATCATGAATTGAATCATGAATCATGAATCATGAATCATGAATCATGAATTGAATCATGAATCATGAATCATGAATCATGAATCATGAATCTTAAATTGAATCATGAATCATGAATCATGAATTATGAATCTTAAATCGAATCATGAATCATGAATCATGAATCGAATCATAAATCATGAATCGAATCATGAATCATGAATCATGAATTGAATCATGAATCATGAATCATGAATTGAATCATAAATCATGAATCATGAATCATAAATCGAATCATGAATCATGAATCATGAATCGAATCATGAATCATGAATCATGAATTGAATCATGAATCATGAATCATGAATTATGAATTTAATCATGAATCATGAATCATGAATTGAATAATGAATCATGAATCATGAATCGAATCATGAATCATGAGTCAAGAATCATGAATCATGAATCATGAATCATAAATCGAATCATGAATCATGAATCATGAATCGAATCATGAATAATGAATCATGAATCATGAATTGAAACATGAATCATGAATCATGAATTATAAATCATGAATCATGAATTGAATAATGAATCATGAATCATGAATCGAATCATGAATCATGAGTCAAGAATCATGAATCGAATCATGAATCATGAATTGAATCATGAATCATGAATCATGAATCATGAATTGAATCATGAATCATGAATTGAATCATGAATCATGAATCGAATCATGAATCATGAGTCAAGAAGCATGAATCAAATCATGAATCATGAATTGAATCATGAATAATGAATCATGAATCATGAATTGAATCATGAATCATGAATCATGAATCGAATCATAAATCATGAATCAAGAATCATGAATCGAATCATGAATCATGAATCGAATCATGAATCAAATCATGATTTGAATCATGAATCATGAATCATGAATTGAATCATGAATCATGAATTGAATCATGAATCATGAATCATGAATCGAATCATGAATCATGAATTGAATCATGAATCATGAATCATGAATCATGAATCATGAATTGAATCATGAATCATGAATCAAGAATCATGAATCGAATCATGAATTATGAATCGAATCATGAATCATGAATCATGAATTGAGTCATGAATCATGAATCATGAATCATGAATCATGAATCATGAATTGAATCATGAATCATGAATTGAATCATGAATCATGAATCATGAATCGAATCATGAATCATGAATTGAATCATGAATCATGAATCATGAATCATGAATCATGAATTGAATCATGAATCATGAATCAAGAATCATGAATCGAATCATGAATTATGAATCGAATCATGAATCATGAATCATGAATTGAGTCATGAATCATGAATCACGAATCATGAATCATGAATCATGAATTGAATCATGAATCATGAATCATGAATCATGAATCATGAATTGAATCATGAATCATGAATCATGAATCATGAATCATGAATCTTAAATTGAATCATGAATCATGAATCATGAATTATGAATCTTAAATCGAATCATGAATCATGAATCATGAATCGAATCATAAATCATGAATCGAATCATGAATCATGAATCATGAATTGAATCATGAATCATGAATCATGAATTGAATCATAAATCATGAATCATGAATCATAAATCGAATCATGAATCATGAATCATGAATCGAATCATGAATCATGAATCATGAATTGAATCATGAATCATGAATCATGAATTATGAATTTAATCATGAATCATGAATCATGAATTGAATAATGAATCATGAATCATGAATCGAATCATGAATCATGAGTCAAGAATCATGAATCATGAATCATGAATCATAAATCGAATCATGAATCATGAATCATGAATCGAATCATGAATAATGAATCATGAATCATGAATTGAATCATGAATCATGAATCATGAATTATAAATCATGAATCATGAATTGAATCATGAATCATGAATCATGAATCGAATCATGAATCATGAGTCAAGAATCATGAATCGAATCATGAATCATGAATTGAATCATGAATCATGAATCATGAATCATGAATTGAATCATGAATCATGAATTGAATCATGAATCATGAATCGAATCATGAATCATGAGTCAAGAAGCATGAATCAAATCATGAATCATGAATTGAATCATGAATAATGAATCATGAATCATGAATTGAATCATGAATCATGAATCATGAATCGAATCATAAATCATGAATCAAGAATCATGAATCGAATCATGAATCATGAATCGAATCATGAATCAAATCATGATTTGAATCATGAATCATGAATCATGAATTGAATCATGAATCATGAATTGAATCATGAATCATGAATCATGAATCGAATCATGAATCATGAATTGAATCATGAATCATGAATCATGAATCATGAATCATGAATTGAATCATGAATCATGAATCAAGAATCATGAATCGAATCATGAATTATGAATCGAATCATGAATCATGAATCATGAATTGAGTCATGAATCATGAATCATGAATCATGAATCATGAATCATGAATTGAATCATGAATCATGAATCATGAATTGAATCATGAATCATGAATCATGAATCATGAATTGAATCATGAATCATGAATCATGAATTGAATCATGAATCATGAATCATGAATTATCAATCTTAAATCGAATCATGAATCATGAATCATGAATTGAATCATGAATCATGAATCATGAATCATGAATTGAATCATGAATCATGAATCATAAATTTATGAATCATGAATCATGAATCAAATCATGAATCATGAATCATGAATTGAATCATGAATCATGAATCATGAATTATGAATTGAATGTTGAATCATGAATCATGAATCATGAATCATGAATCGAATCATGAATCATGAATCATGAATTGAATCATGAATCATGAATCATAAATTGAATCATGAATCATGAATCATGAATCATGAATCACGAATCATGAATCATGAATCATGAATCATGAATCATAAATCGAATCATGAATCATGAATCGAATCATGAATCATGAATCATGAATTGAATCATGAATCATGAATCATGAATTATGAATTGAATCATGAATCATGAATTGAATCATGAATCATGAATCATGCATCATGAATCATAAATCGAATCATGAATCATGAATCGAATCATGAATCATGAATCATGAATTATGAATTGAATCATGAATCATGAATCATGAATTGAATCATGAATCATGAATCGAATCATGAATCATGAATCATGAATTGAATCATGAATCATGAATCATGAATCATGAATCATAAATCAAATCATGAATCATGAGTTGAATCAGGATTCAAATCATGAATTGAATCATGAATCATGAATTGAATCATGAATCATGAATCTTGAATCATGAATCATGAATTGAATCATGAATCATGAATCATGAATCATAAATCATGAACTGAATCATGAATCATGAATCATGAATCGAATCATGAATCATGAATTGAATCATGAATCATGAATCATGAATCATGAATCATGAATCATGAATTGAATCATGAATCATGAATCATGAATCGAATCATGAATCATGAATCAAGAATCATGAATCGAATCATGAATCATGAATCGAATCATGAATAATGAATCATGAATTGAGTCATGAACCATGAATCATGAATCATGAATCATGAATCATGAATTGAATCATGAATCATGAATCATGAATTGAATCATGAATCATGATTAATGAATCATGAATCATGAATTATGAATCTTAAATCGAATCATGAATCATGAATCATGAATCATGAATTGAATCATTAATCATGAATCATGAATTTAATCATGAATCATGAATCATGAATCATGAATCACAAATCGAATCATGAATCATGAATCAAATCATGAATCATGAATCATGAATAATGAATTGAATCATGAATCATGAATCATGAATTGAATCATGAATCATGAATCATGCATCATGAATCATAAATCGAATCATGAATCGAATCATGAATCATGAATCATGAATTATGAATTGAATCATGAATCATGAATCATGAATTGAATCATGAATCATGAATCGAATCATGAATCATGAATTGAATCATGAATCATGAATCATAAATCAAATCATGAATCATGAGTTAAATCAGGATTTGAATCATGAATTAAATCATGAATCATGAATCTTGAATCATGAATCATGAATTGAATCATTAATCATGAATTGAATCATGAATCATGAATCATGAATTGAATCATGAATCATGAATCATGAATCATGAATCATGAATCGAATCATGAATCATGAATTGAATCATGAATCATGAATCATGAATCATGAATTGAATCATGAATCATGAATCAAGAATCATGAATCGAATCATGAATCATGAATCGAATCATGAATCATGAATCATGAATTGTATCATGAATCATGAATCATGAATCATGAATTGAATCATGAATCATGAATTGAATCATGAATCATGAATCATGAATCATGAATCATGAATTATGAATCTTAAATCGAATCATGAATCATGAATCATGAATTGAATCATGAATCATGAATCATGAATCATGAATCATGAATTATGAATCTTAAATCGAATCATGAATCATGAATCATGAATCATGAATTAAAAATCTTAAATCGAATCATGAATCATGAATCATGAATCGAGTCATAAATCATGAATCGAATCATGAATCATGAATCATGAATTGAATCATGAATCATGAATCGAATCATGAATCATGAATCATGAATCGTGAATCATGAATCATGAATTGAATCATGAATCATGAATCATGAATCATGAATCATGAATTGAATCATAAATCATGAATCATGAATCATGAATCATGAATCATGAATCATAAATCGAATCATGAATCATGAATCATGAATCGAATCATGAATAATGAATCATGAATTATGAATTGAATCATGAATCATGAATCATGAATTATAAATCATGAATCATGAATTGAATAATGAATCATGAATCATGAATCGAATCATGAATCATGAGTCAAGAATCATGAATCGAATCATGAATCATGAATTGAATCATGAATCATGAATCATGAATCATGAATCATGAATCATGAATTGAATCATGAATCATGAATTGAATCATGAATCATGAATCGAATCATAAATCATGAGTCAAGAAGCATGAATCAAATCATGAATCATGAATTGAATCATGAATCATGAATCATGAATCATGAATTGAATCATGAATCATGAATCATTAATCGAATCATAAATCATGAATCAAGAATCATGAATCGAATCATGAATCATGAATCGAATCATGAATCAAATCATGATTTGAATCATGAATCATGAATCATGAATTGAATCATGAATCATGAATCATGAATCACGAATCATAAATCGAATCATGAATCATGAGTTGAATCAGGATTCGAATCATGAATTGAATTATGAATCATAAATTGAATCATGAATCATGAATCTTGAATAATGAATCATGAATTGAATCATGAATCATGAATTGAATTATGAATCATGAATCATGAATCATGAATCATGAATCGAATAATGAATCATGAATCATGAATCATGAATCATGAATCATGAATTGAATCATGAATCATGAATCATGAATCATGAATCATGAATTGAATCATGAATCATGAATCATGAATCGAATCATGAATCATGAATCAAGAATCATGAATTGAATCATGAATCATGAACCGAATCATGAATCATGAATCATGAATTGAATCATGAATCATGAATCATGAATCATGAATCATGAATCATGAATTGAATCATGAATCATGAATCATGAATTGAATCCTGAATCATGAATCCTGAATCATGAATCATGAATTGAATCATGAATCATGAATCATGAATCATGAATCATGAATTATGAATCTTAAATCGAATCATGAATCATGAATCGAATTATAAATCATGAATCGAATCATGAATCATGAATCATGAATTGAATCATGAATCATGAATCAAATCATGAATCAAATCATGAATTGAATCATGAATCATGAATCATGAATCATAAATCGAATCATGAATCATGAATCATGAATCATGAATCATGAATCATGAATCATGAATCGAATCATGAATCATGAATCATGAATTGAATCATGAATCATGAATCATGAATTAAATCATGAATCATGAATCATGAATCATGAATCATGAATCATGAATCATAAATCGAATCATGAATCATGAATCATGAATCGAATCATGAATCATGAATCATGAATTGAATCATGAATCATGAATCATGAATTATGAATTGAATCATGAATCATGAATTGAATCATGAATCATGAATCATGCATCATGAATCATAAATCGAATCATGAATCATGAATCAAATCATGAATCATGAATCATGAATTATGAATTGAATCATGAATCATGAATCATGAATTGAATCATGAATCATGAATCGAATCATGAATCATGAATCATGAATTGAATCATGAATCATGAATCATGAATCATGAATCATAAATCAAATCATGAATCATGAGTTGAATCAGGATTCGAATCATGAATTGAATCATGAATCATGAATTGAATCATGAATCATGAATCTTGAATCATGAATTGAATCATGAATCATGAATTGAATCATGAATCATGAATCATGAATCATGAATCATGAATCATGAACTGAATCATGAATCATGAATCGAATCATGAATCATGAATTGAATCATGAATAATGAATCATGAATCATGAATCATGAATTGAATCATGAATCATGAATCATGAATCGAATCATGAATCATGAATCAAGAATCATGAATCGAATCATGAATCATGAATCGAATCATGAATCATGAATCATGAATCATGAATCATGAATCATGAATTGAATCATGAATCATGAATCATGAATTGAATCATGAATCATGAATCATGAATCATGAATTATGAATCTTAAATCGAATCATGAATCATGAATCATGAATTGAATCATGAATCATGAATCATGAATTGAATCATGAATCATGAATCATGAATTGAATCATGAATCATGAATCATGAATCATGAATCATGAATCATGAATCATGAATCATGAATCATAAATCGAATCATGAATCATGAATCATGAATCAAATCATGAATCATGAATCATGAATTGAATCATGAATCATGAATCATGAATTATGAATTGAATCATGAATCATGAATCATGAATTGAATCATGAATCATGAATCATGCATCATGAATCATAAATCGAATCATGAATCATGAATCTAATCAAGAATCATGAATCATGAATTATGAATTGAATCATGAATCATGAATCATGAATTATGAATTGAATCATGAATCATGAATCATGAATTGAATCATGAATCATGAATCATGCATCATGAATCATAAATCGAATCATGAATCATGAATCTAATCAAGAATCATGAATCATGAATTATGAATTGAATCATGAATCATGAATCATGATTGAATCATGAATCATGAATCATGCATCATGATCATAAATCGAATCATGAATCATGAATCTAATCAAGAATCATGAATCATGAATTATGAATTGAATCATGAATCATGAATCATGAATTGAATCATGAATCATGAATCGAATCATGAATCATGAATCGAATCATGAATCATGAATCATGAATTGAATCATGAATCATGAATCATGAATTGAATCATGAATCATGAATCATGAATCATGAATCATGAATCATGAATCATGAATCATAAATCGAATCATGAATCATAAATCAAATCATTAATCATGAATCATGAATCAGAATCATGAATCATGAATCATGAATTGAATCATGAATCATGAATCATGAATTATGAATTGAATCATGAATCATGAATCATGAATTGAATCATGAATCATGAATCATGCATCATGAATCATAAATCGAATCATGAATCATGAATCGAATCAAGAATCATGAATCATGAATTATGAATTGAATCATGAATCATGAATCATA
>NW_027446825.1:0-43676 GCF_038048845.1 Mixophyes fleayi | reverse complement strand
TATCATGAATAATGACATGAATCATGAATCATGAATAATGAATCATGAATTGAATCATGAATTGAATCATGAACTGAATCATGAATCGATTAATGAATTGAATCATGAATCATGAATTGAATCATGAATCATGAATAATGAATCATGAATTGAATCATGAATTGAATCATAAATCATGAATCATGAATTGAATCATGAATCATGAATCATAAATTTTATCATGAATCATGAATCATGAATTGAATCATGAATTTAATCATGAATCATGAATCGAATCATGAATCATGAATTAAATTATGAATCATGAATCATGAATTGAATCATGAATCGAATCATGAATCATGAATCATGAATTGAATCATGAATCAGGAATTGAATCATGAATCATGAATCAAGAATCATAAATCGAATCATGAATCATAAATTAAATCATGAATCATGAATCATGAATTGAATCATGAATCAGGAATCATGAATCGAATCATGAATCATGAATCATTAATTGAATCATGAATCATGAATCATGAATCATGAATCATGAATTGAATCATGAATCATGAATCATAAATCGAATCATGAATCATGAATTGAATCAGGATTCGAATCATGAATTGAATCATGAATCATGAATTGAATCATGAATCATGGATCTTGAATCATGAATCATGAATTATGAATCATGAATTGAATCATGAATAATGAATTGAATCATGAATCATGAATCATGAATTGAATCATGGATCATGAATCGAATCATGAATTGAATCATGAATTAAATCATGAATCATGAATCATGAATCGAATCATGAATCATGAATCAAAAATCATGAATCGAATCATGAATTGAATCATGAATCATGAATCATGAATTGAATCATGAATCATGAATCATGAATTGAATCATGAATCATGAATCATGAATTGAATCATGAATCATGAATCATGACATGAATCATGAATCATGAATCATAAGTCAAATCATGAATCATAAATTGAATTAGGATTCGGATCATGAATTGAATCATATATCATGAATCATGAATCGAATCATGAATCATGAATCATGAATTGAATCATGAATCATGAATCATGAATCATGAATTGAATCACTAATCATGAATTATGAATCATGAATTGAATCATGAATCATGAATCATAAATTGAATCATAAATTATGAATCATGAATCGAATCATGAATCATGAATTGAATCATGAATCATGAATTGAATCATAAATCATGAATCATGAATCATGAATCATGAATTGAATCATGAATCATGAATTATGAATCATGAATTGATTCATGAATCATAAATTATGAATCATGAATTGAATCATGAATCATGAATCATGAATCGAATCAGGAATCATGAATTATGAATCATGAATTAAATCATGAATCATGAATCATGAACCAGGAATCATGAATTGAATCATGAATTGAATCATGAATTGAATCATGAATCGATTAATGAATTGAATCATGAATCATGAATCGAATTATGAATCTTGAATCATGAATTGAATCATGAATCATGAATCATGAATCATGAATTGAATCATGAATCATGAATCATGAATCGAATTATGAATCATGAATCAAGAATCATGAATTGAATCATGAATCATGAATTGAATCATGAATCATGAATCATGAATCATGAATCATGAATCATGAAGTGAATCATGAATCATGAATCATGAATCGAATCAGGAATCATGAATAAAAAATCATAAATCGAATCATGAATCATGAATTGAATCATGAATCATGAATTGAATCATGAATCATGAATCATAAATCGAATCATGAATCATGAATTATGAATCATGAATCATGAATCAGGATTCGAATAATGAATTGAATCATGAATCATGAATTGAATCATGAATCATGAATCTTAAATCATGAATCATGAATTGAATCATGAATCATAAATATGAATCATGAATTGAATCATGAATCAGGAATTGAATCATGAATCATGAATCATGAATCATGAATCATGAATTGAATCATAAATCATGAATCATGAATCGAATCATGAATCATGAATTGAATCATGAATCATGAATTGAATCATGAATCATAAATTATGAATCATGAATTGAATCATGAATCAGGAATTGAATCATGAATCATGAATCATGAATCATGAATTGAATCATGAATCATGAATCATGAATCATGAATCGAATCATGAATCATGAATCATGAATCATGAATCATGAATTGAATCATGAATCATGAATCATAAAGCGAATCATGAATCATGAATTGAATCAGGATTCGAATCATGAATTGAATCATGAATCATGAATTGAATCATGAATCATGAATCTTGAATCATGAATCATGAATTGAATCATGAATCATGAATTATGAATCATGAATTGAATCTTGAATCATGAATCATGAATTGAATCATGAATCATGAATTATGAATCATGAATTGAATCATGAATAATGAATTGAATCATGAATTAAATCATGAATCATGAATTGAATCATGAATCAAAAATCATGAATCGAATCATGAATCATGAATTGAATCATGAATCATGAATCATGAATTGAATCATGAATCATGAATCATGAATTGAATCATGAATCATGAATCATAATTTGAATCATGAATCATGAATCATGAATCATGACATGAATCATGAATCATGAATTGAATCATGAATCATGAATCATAAATTGAATCATGAATCATGAATCATGACATGAATCATGAATCATGAATCATAAATCAAATCATGAATCATAAATTGAATTAGGATTCGAATCATGAATTGAATCATAAATCATGAATTGAATCATGAATCATGAATCATGAATCATGAATTGAATCATGAATCATGAATCGAATCATGAATCATGATTCATGAATTGAATCATGAATCATGAATCATGAATCATGAATTGAATCATGAATCATGAATTATGTATCATGAATTGAATCATGAATCATGAATCATAAATTGAATCATAAATTATGAATCATGAATCGAATCATGAATCATGAATCATGAATTGAATCATGAATCATGAATTAAATCATAAATTATGAATCATGAATTGAATCATGAATCATGAATCATGAACCAGGAATCATGAATTGAATCATGAATTGAATCATGAATTGAATCATGAATCGATTAATGAATTGAATCATGAATCATGAATCGAATCATGAATCTTGAATCATGAATTGAATCATCAATCATGAATCATGAATCATGAATTGAATCATGAATCATGAATCGAATTATGAATTATGAATCAAGAATCATGAATTGAATCATGAATCATGAATTGAATCATGAATCATGAATCATGAATCATGAATCATGAATCATGAAGTGAATCATGAATCATGAATCGAATCATGAATCATGAATCAAAAATCATGAATCAAATCATGAATCATGAATTGAATCATGAATCATGAATTGAATCATGAATCATGAATCATAAATCGAATCATGAATCATGAATCAGGATTCGAATAATGAATTGAATCATGAATCATGAATTGAATCATGAATCATGAATCTTAAATCATGAATCATGAATTGAATCATGAATCATAAATTATGAATCATGAATTGAATCATGAATCAGGAATTGAATCATGAATCATGAATCATGAATCATGAATCATGAATTGAATCATGAATCATGAATCATGAATCGAATAATGAATCATGAATTGAATCATGAATCATGAATTGAATCATGAATCATAAATTATGAATCATGAATTGAATCATGAATCAGGAATTGAATCATGAATCATGAATCATGAATCATGAATTGAATCATGAATCATGAATCATGAATCATGAATTGAATCATGAATCATGAATCAAATCGAATCATGAATCATGAATTGAATCAGGATTCGAATCATGAACTGAATCATGAATCATGAATTGAATCATGAATCATGAATTATGAATCATGAATTGAATCATGAATAATGAATTGAATCATGAATCATGAATCATGAATTGAATCATGGATCATGAATCGAATCATGAATTGAATCATGAATTAAATCATGAATCATGAATCATGAATCGAATCATGAATCATGAATCAAAAATCAAAAATCGAATCATGAATCATGAATTGAATCATGAATCATGAATCATGAATCGAATCATGAATCATGAATCAAAAATCATGAATCGAATCATGAATCATGAATTGAATCATGAATCATGAATCATGAATTGAATCATGAATCAGGAATTGAATCATGAATCATGAATCATGAATCATGAATTGAATCATGAATCATGAATCATGAATCATGAATCGAATCATGAATCATGAATCATGAATCATGAATCATGAATTGAATCATGAATCATGAATCATAAAGCGAATCATGAATCATGAATTGAATCAGGATTCGAATCATGAATTGAATCATGAATCATGAATTGAATCATGAATCATGAATCTTGAATCATGAATCATGAATTGAATCATGAATCATGAATTATGAATCATGAATTGAATCTTGAATCATGAATCATGAATTGAATCATGAATCATGAATAATGAATCATGAATTGAATCATGAATAATGAATTGAATCATGAATTAAATCATGAATCATGAATTGAATCATGAATCAAAAATCATGAATCGAATCATGAATCATGAATTGAATCATGAATCATGAATCATGAATTGAATCATGAATCATGAATCATGAATTGAATCATGAATCATGAATCATAATTTGAATCATGAATCATGAATCATGAATCATGACATGAATCATGAATCATGAATTGAATCATGAATCATGAATCATAAATTGAATCATGAATCATGAATCATGACATGAATCATGAATCATGAATCATAAATCAAATCATGAATCATAAATTGAATTAGGATTCGAATCATGAATTGAATCATAAATCATGAATTGAATCATGAATCATGAATCATGAATCATGAATTGAATCATGAATCATGAATCGAATCATGAATCATGATTCATGAATTGAATCATGAATCATGAATCATGAATCATGAATTGAATCATGAATCATGAATTATGTATCATGAATTGAATCATGAATCATGAATCATAAATTGAATCATAAATTATGAATCATGAATCGAATCATGAATCATGAATCATGAATTGAATCATGAATCATGAATTAAATCATAAATTATGAATCATGAATTGAATCATGAATCATGAATCATGAACCAGGAATCATGAATTGAATCATGAATTGAATCATGAATTGAATCATGAATCGATTAATGAATTGAATCATGAATCATGAATCGAATCATGAATCTTGAATCATGAATTGAATCATCAATCATGAATCATGAATCATGAATTGAATCATGAATCATGAATCGAATTATGAATTATGAATCAAGAATCATGAATTGAATCATGAATCATGAATTGAATCATGAATCATGAATCATGAATCATGAATCATGAATCATGAAGTGAATCATGAATCATGAATCGAATCATGAATCATGAATCAAAAATCATGAATCAAATCATGAATCATGAATTGAATCATGAATCATGAATTGAATCATGAATCATGAATCATAAATCGAATCATGAATCATGAATCAGGATTCGAATAATGAATTGAATCATGAATCATGAATTGAATCATGAATCATGAATCTTAAATCATGAATCATGAATTGAATCATGAATCATAAATTATGAATCATGAATTGAATCATGAATCAGGAATTGAATCATGAATCATGAATCATGAATCATGAATCATGAATTGAATCATGAATCATGAATCATGAATCGAATAATGAATCATGAATTGAATCATGAATCATGAATTGAATCATGAATCATAAATTATGAATCATGAATTGAATCATGAATCAGGAATTGAATCATGAATCATGAATCATGAATCATGAATTGAATCATGAATCATGAATCATGAATCATGAATTGAATCATGAATCATGAATCAAATCGAATCATGAATCATGAATTGAATCAGGATTCGAATCATGAACTGAATCATGAATCATGAATTGAATCATGAATCATGAATTATGAATCATGAATTGAATCATGAATAATGAATTGAATCATGAATCATGAATCATGAATTGAATCATGGATCATGAATCGAATCATGAATTGAATCATGAATTAAATCATGAATCATGAATCATGAATCGAATCATGAATCATGAATCAAAAATCAAAAATCGAATCATGAATCATGAATTGAATCATGAATCATGAATCATGAATCGAATCATGAATCATGAATCAAAAATCATGAATCGAATCATGAATCATGAATTGAATCATGAATCATGAATCATGAATTGAATCATGAATCATGAATCATGAATCATGAATTGAATCATGAATCATGAATCATGAATTGAATCATGAATCATGACATGAATCATGAATCATGAATCATAAATCAAATCATGAATCATAAATTGAATTAGGATTCGAATCATGAATTGAATCATAAATCATGAATCATGAATCGAATCATGAATCATGAATCATTAACTGAATCATGAATCATGAATCATGAATCATGAATCATGAATTGAATCATGAATCATGAATTATGAATCATGAATTGAATCATGAATCATGAATCATAAATTGAATCATAAATTATGAATCATGAATTGAATCATGAATCATGAATTGAATCATGAATCATGAATTGAATCATAAATCATGAATCATGAATTGAATCATGAATCATGAATTATGAATCATGAATTGAATCATGAATCATGAATTGAATCATGAATTGAATCATGAATCATGAATCTTAAATCATGAATCATAAATTGAATCATGAATCATAAATTATGAATCATGAATTGAATCATGAATCAGGAATTGAATCATGAATCATGAATCATGAATCATGAATTGAATCATGAATCATGAATCATGAATCGAATCATGAATCATGAATTGAATCATGAATCATGAATTGAATCATGAATCATAAATTATGAATCATGAATTGAATCATGAATCATGAATTGAATCATGAATCATGAATCATGAATCATGAATTGAATCATGAATCATGAATCATGAATCGAATCATGAATCATGAATTGAATCATAAATCATGAATTGAATCATGAATCATGAATTGAATACTGAATTGAATCATGAATCATGAATTGAATAATGAATTAAATCATGAATCATGAATAATAAATTGAATCATAATTCATGAATTAAATAATGGATTGAATCATGAATCATGAATCATGAATTGAATCATGAATCATGAATCATGAATTGAATCATGAATCATGAATCATGAATCAAATCATGAATCATGAATCAAGAATCATGAATCGAATCATGAATAATGAATTGAATCATGAATCATGAATCATGAATTATGAATTGAATCATGAATCATAAATCATGAATTGAATCATGAATCATGAATTGAATCATGAATTGTGAATCGAATCATGAATCATGAATCAAAAATCATGAATCGAATCATGAATCATGAATTGAATCATGAATCATGAATCATGAATTGAATCATGAATCATAAATAAATCATGAATCATGAATTGAATCATGAATCAGGAATCATGAATCGAATCATGAATCATTAATTGAATCATGAATCATGAATCATGAATCATGAATCATGAATTGAATCATGAATCATGAATCATAAATTGAATCATGAATCATGAATTGTATCAGGATTCGAATCATGAATTGAATCATGAATCATGAATTGAATCATGAATCATGAATCATGAATCTTGAATCATGAATCATGAATTGAATCATGAATCATGAATTATGAATCATGAATTGAATCATGAATAATGAATTGAATCATGAATCATGAATCATGAATTGAATCATGGATCATGAATCGAATCATGAATTGAATCATGAATTAAATCATGAATCATGAATCATGAATCGAATCATGAATCATGAATCAAAAATCATGAATCGAATCATGAATTGAATCATGAATCATGAATCATGAATTGAATCATGAATCATGAATCATGAATCATGAATTGAATCATGAATCATGAATCATGAATTGAATCATGAATCATGAATCATGAATCATGACATGAATCATGAATCATGAATCATAAGTCAAATCATGAATCATAAATTGAATTAGGATTCGAATCATGAATTGAATCATATATCATGAATCATGAATCGAATCATGAATCATGAATCATGAATTGAATCATGAATCATGAATCATGAATCATGAATTGAATCATGAATCATGAATTATGAATCATGAATTGAATCATGAATCATGAATCATAAATTGAATCATAAATTATGAATCATGAATCGAATCATGAATCATGAATCATGAATTGAATCATGAATCATGAATCATGAATTATGTATCATGAATTGAATCATGAATCATGAATCATAAATTGAATCATAAATTATGAATCATGAATCGAATCATGAATCATGAATCATGAATTGAATCATGAATCATGAATTAAATCATAAATTATGAATCATGAATTGAATCATGAATCATGAATCATGAACCAGGAATCATGAATTGAATCATGAATTGAATCATGAATTGAATCATGAATCGATTAATGAATTGAATCATGAATCATGAATCGAATCATGAATCTTGAATCATGAATTGAATCATCAATCATGAATCATGAATCATGAATTGAATCATGAATCATGAATCGAATTATGAATTATGAATCAAGAATCATGAATTGAATCATGAATCATGAATTGAATCATGAATCATGAATCATGAATCATGAATCATGAATCATGAAGTGAATCATGAATCATGAATCGAATCATGAATCATGAATCAAAAATCATGAATCAAATCATGAATCATGAATTGAATCATGAATCATGAATCATAAATTGAATCATAAATTATGAATCATGAATCGAATCATGAATCATGAATCATGAATTGAATCATGAATCATGAATTAAATCATAAATTATGAATCATGAATTGAATCATGAATCATGAATCATGAACCAGGAATCATGAATTGAATCATGAATTGAATCATGAATTGAATCATGAATCGATTAATGAATTGAATCATGAATCATGAATCGAATCATGAATCTTGAATCATGAATTGAATCATCAATCATGAATCATGAATCATGAATTGAATCATGAATCATGAATCGAATTATGAATTATGAATCAAGAATCATGAATTGAATCATGAATCATGAAGTGAATCATGAATTATGAATCGAATCATGAATCATGAATCAAAAATCATGAATCAAATCATGAATCATGAATTGAATCATGAATCATGAATTGAATCATGAATCATGAATCATAAATCGAATCATGAATCATGAATCAGGATTCGAATAATGAATTGAATCATGAATCATGAATTGAATCATGAATCATGAATCTTAAATCATGAATCATGAATTGAATCATGAATCATAAATTATGAATCATGAATTGAATCATGAATCAGGAATTGAATCATGAATCATGAATCATGAATTGAATCATGAATCATGAATCATGAATCGAATAATGAATCATGAATTGAATCATGAATCATGAATTGAATCATGAATCATAAATTATGAATCATGAATTGAATCATGAATCAGGAATTGAATCATGAATCATGAATCATGAATCATGAATTGAATCATGAATCATGAATCATGAATCATGAATTGAATCATGAATCATGAATCAAATCGAATCATGAATCATGAATTGAATCAGGATTCGAATCATGAACTGAATCATGAATCATGAATTGAATCATGAATCATGAATTATGAATCATGAATTGAATCATGAATAATGAATTGAATCATGAATCATGAATCATGAATTGAATCATGGATCATGAATCGAATCATGAATTGAATCATGAATTAAATCATGAATCATGAATCATGAATCGAATCATGAATCATGAATCAAAAATCAAAAATCGAATCATGAATCATGAATTGAATCATGAATCATGAATCATGAATCGAATCATGAATCATGAATCAAAAATCATGAATCGAATCATGAATCATGAATTGAATCATGAATCATGAATCATGAATTGAATCATGAATCATGAATCATGAATCATGAATTGAATCATGAATCATAAATCATGAATTGAATCATGAATCATGACATGAATCATGAATCATGAATCATAAATCAAATCATGAATCATAAATTGAATTAGGATTCGAATCATGAATTGAATCATAAATCATGAATCATGAATCGAATCATGAATCATGAATCATTAACTGAATCATGAATCATGAATCATGAATCATGAATCATGAATTGAATCATGAATCATGAATTATGAATCATGAATTGAATCATGAATCATGAATCATAAATTGAATCATAAATTATGAATCATGAATCGAATCATGAATCATGAATCATGAATTGAATCATGAATCATGAATTGAATCATAAATCATGAATCATGAATTGAATCATGAATCATGAATTATGAATCATGAATTGAATCATGAATCATGAATTGAATCATGAATTGAATCATGAATCATGAATCTTAAATCATGAATCATAAATTGAATCATGAATCATAAATTATGAATCATGAATTGAATCATGAATCAGGAATTGAATCATGAATCATGAATCATGAATCATGAATTGAATCATGAATCATGAATCATGAATCGAATCATGAATCATGAATTGAATCATGAATCATGAATTGAATCATGAATCATAAATTATGAATCATGAATTGAATCATGAATCATGAATTGAATCATGAATCATGAATCATGAATCATGAATTGAATCATGAATCATGAATCATGAATCGAATCATGAATCATGAATTGAATCATAAATCATGAATTGAATCATGAATCATGAATTGAATACTGAATTGAATCATGAATCATGAATTGAATAATGAATTAAATCATGAATCATGAATAATAAATTGAATCATAATTCATGAATTAAATAATGGATTGAATCATGAATCATGAATCATGAATTGAATCATGAATCATGAATCATGAATTGAATCATGAATCATGAATCATGAATCAAATCATGAATCATGAATCAAGAATCATGAATCGAATCATGAATAATGAATTGAATCATGAATCATGAATCATGAATTATGAATTGAATCATGAATCATGAATCATGAATTGAATCATGAATCATGAATTGAATCATGAATTGTGAATCGAATCATGAATCATGAATCAAAAATCATGAATCGAATCATGAATCATGAATTGAATCATGAATCATGAATCATGAATTGAATCATGAATCATAAATTAAATCATGAATCATGAATCATGAATTGAATCATGAATCAGGAATCATGAATCGAACCATGAATCATTAATTGAATCATGAATCATGAATCATGAATCATGAATCATGAATTGAATCATGAATCATGAATCATAAATCGAATCATGAATCATGAATTGAATCAGGATTCGAATCATGAATTGAATCATGAATCATGAATTGAATCATGAATCATGAATCATGAATCTTGAATCATGAATCATGAATTGAATCATGAATCATGAATTATGAATCATGAATTGAATCATGAATAATGAATTGAATCATGAATCATGAATCATGAATTGAATCATGGATCATGAATCGAATCATGAATTGAATCATGAATTAAATCATGAATCATGAATCATGAATCGAATCATGAATCATGAATCAAAAATCATGAATCGAATCATGAATTGAATCATGAATCATGAATCATGAATTGAATCATGAATCATGAATCATGAATCATGAATTGAATCATGAATCATGAATCATGAATTGAATCATGAATCATGAATCATGAATCATGACATGAATCATGAATCATGAATCATAAGTCAAATCATGAATCATAAATTGAATTAGGATTCGAATCATGAATTGAATCATATATCATGAATCATGAATCGAATCATGAATCATGAATCATGAATTGAATCATGAATCATGAATCATGAATCATGAATTGAATCATGAATCATGAATTATGAATCATGAATTGAATCATGAATCATGAATCATAAATTGAATCATAAATTATGAATCATGAATCGAATCATGAATCATGAATCATGAATTGAATCATGAATCATGAATTGAATCATAAATCATGAATCATGAATCATGAATCATGAATTGAATCATGAATCATGAATTATGAATCATGAATTGATTCATGAATCATAAATTATGAATCATGAATCGAATCAGGAATCATGAATTATGAATCATGAATTGAATCATGAATCATGAATCATGAACCAGGAATCATGAGTTGAATCATGAATTGAATCATGAATTGAATCATGAATCGATTAATGAATGGAATCATGAATCATGAATCAGGATTCGAATAATGAATTGAATCATGAATCATGAATTGAATCATGAATCATGAATCTTAAATCATGAATCATGAATTGAATCATGAATCATAAATTATGAATCATGAATTGAATCATGAATCAGGAATTGAATCATGAATCATGAATCATGAATCATGAATTGAATCATGAATCATGAATCATGAATCGAATAATGAATCATAAATTGAATCATGAATCATGAATTGAATCATGAATCATAAATTATGAATCATGAATTGAATCATGAATCAGGAATTGAATCATGAATCATGAATCATGAATCATGAATTGAATCATGAATCATGAATCATGAATCATGAATCATGAATCATGAATTGAATCATGAATCATGAATCAAATCGAATCATGAATCATGAATTGAATCAGGATTTGAATCATGAATTGAATCATGAATCATTAATTGAATCATGAATCATGAATCTTGAATCATGAATCATGAATTGAATCATGAATCATGAATTATGAATCATGAATTGAATCATGAATAATGAATTGAATCATGAATCATGAATCATGAATTGAATCATGGATCATGAATCGAATCATGAATTGAATCATGAATTAAATCATGAATCATGAATTATGAATCGAATCATGAATCATGAATCAAAAATCATGAATCGAATCATGAATCATGAATTGAATCATGAATCATGAATCATGAATCGAATCATGAATCATGAATCAAAAATCATGAATCGAATCATGAATCATGAATTGAATCATGAATCATGAATCATGAATTGAATCATGAATCATGAATCATGAATCATGAATTGAATCATGAATCATGAATCATGAATTGAATCATGAATCATGACATGAATCATGAATCATGAATCATAAATCAAATCATGAATCATAAATTGAATTAGGATTCGAATCATGAATTGAATCATAAATCATGAATCATGAATCGAATCATGAATCATGAATCATGAATTGAATCATGAATCATGAATTATGAATCATGAATTGAATCATGAATCATGAATTATGAATCATGAATTGAATCATGAATCATGAATCATAAATTAAATCATAAATTATGAATCATGAATCGAATCATGAATCATGAATCATGAATTGAATCATGAATCATGAATTGAATCATAAATCATGAATCATGAATTGAATCATGAATCATGAATTATGAATCATGAATTGAATCATGAATCATAAATTATGAATCATGAATTGAATCATGAATCATGAATCTTAAATCATGAATCATAAATTGAATCATGAATCATAAATTATGAATCATGAATTGAATCATGAATCAGGAATTGAATCATGAATCATGAATCATGAATCATGAATTGAATCATGAATCATGAATCATGAATCGAATCATGAATCATGAATTGAATCATGAATCATGAATTGAATCATGAATCTTAAATTATGAATCATGAATTGAATCATGAATCATGAATTGAATCATGAATCATGAATCATGAATCATGAATTGAATCATGAATCATGAATCATGAATCGAATCATGAATCATGAATTGAATCATGAATCATGAATTGAATCATGAATCATGAATTGAATACTGAATTGAATCATGAATCATGAATTGAATAATGAATTAAATCATGAATCATGAATAATAAATTGAATCATAATTCATGAATTAAATCATGGATTGAATCATGAATCATGAATCATGAATTGAATCATGAATCATGAATCATGAATTGAATCATGAATCATGAATCATGAAATGAAACATGAATCATGAATCATGAATTGAATCATGAATCATGAATCATGAATCAAATCATGAATCATGAATCAAGAATCATGAATCGAATCATGAATCATGAATTGAATCATGAATCATGAATTATGAATTGAATCATGAATCATAAATCATGAATCATGAATCATGAATCATGAATCATGAATTGAATCATGAATCATGAATTGAATCATGAATCGTGAATCGAATCATGAATCATGAATCAAAAATCATGAATCGAATCATGAATCATGAATTGAATCATGAATCATGAATCATGAATTGAATCATGAATCATAAATTAAATCATGAATCATGAATTGAATCATGAATCAGGAATCATGAATCGAATCATGAATCATTAATTGAATCATGAATCATGAATCATGAGTCATGAATCATGAATTGAATCATGAATCATGAATCATAAATCGAATCATGAATCATGAATTGAATCAGGATTCGAATCATGAATTGAATCATGAATCATGAATTGAATCATGAATCATGAATCTTGAATCATGAATCATGAATTGAATCATGAATCATGAATTATGAATCATGAATTGAATCATGAATAATGAATTGAAACATGAATCATGAATCATGAATTGAATCATGGATCATGAATCGAATCATGAATTGAATCATGAATTAAATCATGAATCATGAATCATGAATCGAATCATGAATCATGAATCAAAAATCATGAATGGAATCATGAATTGAATCATGAATCATGAATCATGAATTGAATCATGAATCATGAATCATGAATCATGAATTGAATCATGAATCATGAATTATGAATTGAATCATGAATCATGAATCATGAATCATGACATGAATCATGAATCATGAATCATAAGTCAAATCATGAATCATAAATTGAATTAGGATTCGAATCATGAATTGAATCATATATCATGAATCATGAATCGAATCATGAATCATGAATCATGAATTGAATCATGAATCATGAATCATGAATCATGAATTGAATCATGAATCATGAATTATGAATCATGAATTGAATCATGAATCATGAATCATGAATTGAATCATGAATCATGAATTGAATCATAAATCATGAATCATGAATCATGAATCATGAATTGAATCATGAATCATGAATTATGAATCATGAATTGATTCATGAATCATAAATTATGAATCATGAATTGAATCATGAATCATGAATCATGAATCGAATCAGGAATCATGAATTATGAATCATGAATTGAATCATGAATCATGAATCATGAACCAGGAATCATGAATTGAATCATGAATTGAATCATGAATTGAATCATGAATCGATTAATGAATTGAATCATGAATCATGAATCGAATCATGAATCTTGAATCATGAATTGAATCATGAATCATGAATCATGAATCATGAATCATGAATTGAATCATGAATCATGAATCATAAATTAAATCATAAATTATGAATCATGAATCGAATCATGAATCATGAATCATGAATTGAATCATGAATCATGAATTGAATCATAAATCATGAATCATGAATTGAATCATGAATCATGAATTATGAATCATGAATTGAATCATTAATCATAAATTATGAATCATGAATTGAATCATGAATCATGAATCTTAAATCATGAATCATAAATTGAATCATGAATCATAAATTATGAATCATGAATTGAATCATGAATCAGGAATTGAATCATGAATCATGAATCATGAATCATGAATTGAATCATGAATCATGAATCATGAATCGAATCATGAATCATGAATTGAATCATGAATCATGAATTGAATCATGAATCATAAATTATGAATCATGAATTGAATCATGAATCATGAATTGAATCATGAATCATGAATCATGAATCATGAATTGAATCATGAATCATGAATCATGAATCGAATCATGAATCATGAATTGAATCATAAATCATGAATTGAATCATGAATCATGAATTGAATACTGAATTGAATCATGAATCATGAATTGAATAATGAATTAAATCATGAATCATGAATAATAAATTGAATCATAATTCATGAATTAAATCATGGATTGAATCATGAATCATGAATCATGAATTGAATCATGAATCATGAATCATGAATTGAATCATGAATCATGAAATGAAACATGAATCATGAATCATGAATTGAATCATGAATCATGAATCATGAATCAAATCATGAATCATGAATCAAGAATCATGAATCGAATCATGAATCATGAATTGAATCATGAATCATGAATCATGAATTATGAATTGAATCATGAATCATAAATCATGAATCATGAATCATGAATCATGAATCATGAATCATGAATCATGAATTGAATCATGAATCATGAATTGAATCATGAATCGTGAATCGAATCATGAATCATGAATCAAAAATCATGAATCGAATCATGAATCATGAATTGAATCATGAATCATGAATCATGAATTGAATCATGAATCATAAATTAAATCATGAATCATGAATCATGAATTGAATCATGAATCAGGAATCAAGAATCGAATCATGAATCATTAATTGAATCATGAATCATGAATCATGAATCATGAATCATGAATTGAATCATGAATCATGAATCATAAATCGAATCATGAATCATGAATTGAATCAGGATTCGAATCATGAATTGAATCATGAATCATGAATTGAATCATGAATCATGAATCTTGAATCATGAATCATGAATTGAATCATGAATCATGAATTATGAATCATGAATTGAATCATGAATAATGAATTGAATCATGAATCATGAATCATGAATTGAATCATGGATCATGAATCGAATCATGAATTGAATCATGAATTAAATCATGAATCATGAATCATGAATCGAATCATGAATCATGAATCAAAAATCATGAATCGAATCATGAATTGAATCATGAATCATGAATCATGAATTGAATTATGAATCATGAATCATGAATCATGAATTGAATCATGAATCATGAATCATGAATTGAATCATGAATCATGAATCATGAATCATGACATGAATCATGAATCATGAATCATAAGTCAAATCATGAATCATAAATTGAATTAGGATTCGAATCATGAATTGAATCATATATCATGAATCATGAATCGAATCATGAATTGAATCATGAATCATGAATCATGAATCATGAATTGAATCATGAATTATGAATCATGAATTGAATCATGAATCATGAATCATAAATTGAATCATAAATTATGAATCATGAATCGAATCATGAATCATGAATCATGAATTGAATCATGAATCATGAATTGAATCATAAATCATGAATCATGAATCATGAATCATGAATTGAATCATGAATCATGAATTATGAATCATGAATTGATTCATGAATCATAAATTATGAATCATGAATTGAATCATGAATCATGAATCATGAATCGAATCAGGAATCATGAATTATGAATCATGAATTGAATCATGAATCATGAATCATGAACCAGGAATCATGAATTGAATCATGAATTGAATCATGAATTGAATCATGAATCGATTAATGAATTGAATCATGAATCATGAATCGAATCATGAATCTTGAATCATGAATTGAATCATGAATCATGAATCATGAATCATGAATTGAATCATGAATCATGAATCATGAATCGAATTATGAATCATGAATCAAGAATCATGAATTGAATCATGAATCATGAATTGAATCATGAATCATGAATCATGAATCATGAATCATGAGTCATGAAGTGAATCATGAATCATGAATCATGAATCGAATCATGAATCATGAATCGAATCATGAATCATAAATAAAAAATCATAAATCGAATCATGAATCATGAATTGAATCATGAATCATGAATTGAATCATGAATCATGAATCATGAATCATGAATCATGAATCATGAAGTGAATCATGAATCATGAATCATGAATCGAATCATGAATCATAAATAAAAAATCATAAATCGAATCATGAATCATGAATTGAATCATGAATCATGAATTGAATCATGAATCATGAATCATAAAATCGAATCATGAATCATGAATCATGAATCATGAATCATGAATCAGGATTCGAATAATTAATTGAATCATGAATCATGAATTGAATCATGAATCATGACTCTTAAATCATGAATCATGAATTGAATCATGAATCATAAATATGAATCATGAATTGAATCATGAATCAGGAATTGAATCATGAATCATGAATCATGAATCATGAATCATGAATTGAATCATGAATCATGAATCATGAATCGAATCATGAATTATGAATTGAATCATGAATCATGAATTGAATCATAAATCATAAATTATGAATCATGAATTGAATCAAGAATCATGAATTGAATCATGAATCATGAATTGAATCATGAATCATGAATCATGAATCATGAATCATGAATCATGAAGTGAATCATGAATCATGAATCATGAATCGAATCATGAATCATAAATAAAAAATCATAAATCGAATCATGAATCATGAATTGAATCATGAATCATGAATTGAATCATGAATCATGAATCATGAATCATGAATCATGAATCATGAAGTGAATCATGAATCATGAATCATGAATCGAATCATGAATCATAAATAAAAAATCATAAATCGAATCATGAATCATGAATTGAATCATGAATCATGAATTGAATCATGAATCATGAATCATAAATCGAATCATGAATCATGAATCATGAATCAGGATTCGAATAATGAATTGAATCATGAATCATGAATTGAATCATGAATCATGAATCTTAAATCATGAATCATGAATTGAATCATGAATCATAAATATGAATCATGAATTGAATCATGAATCAGGAATTGAATCATGAATCATGAATCATGAATCATGAATCATGAATTGAATCATGAATCATGAATCATGAATCGAATCATGAATCATGAATTGAATCATGAATCATGAATTGAATCATGAATCATAAATTATGAATCATGAATTGAATCATGAATCAGGAATTGAATCATGAATCATGAATCATGAATTGAATCATGAATCATGAATCGAATCATGAATCATGAATCATGAATCATGAATCATGAATTGAATCATGAATCATGAATCATAAAGCGAATCATGAATCATGAATTGAATCAGGATTCGAATCATGAATTGAATCATGAATCATGAATTGAATCATGAATCATGAATCTTGAATCATGAATCATGAATTGAATCATGAATCATGAATTATGAATCATGAATTGAATCATGAATAATGAATTGAATCATGAATCATGAATCATGAATTGAATCATGGATCATGAATCGAATCATGAATTGAATCATGAATTAAATCATGAATCATGAATCATGAATCGAATCATGAATCATGAATCAAAAATCATGAATCGAATCATGAATCATGAATTGAATCATGAATCATGAATCATGAATTGAATCATGAATCTTGAATCATGAATCATGAATCATAATTTGAATCATGAATCATGAATCATGAATCATGACATGAATCATGAATCATGAATCATAAATCAAATCATGAATCATAAATTGAATTAGGATTCGAATCATGAATTGAATCATAAATCATGAATCATGAATCGAATCATGAATCATGATTCATGAATTGAATCATGAATCATGAATCATGAATCATGAATTGAATCATGAATCATGAATTATGTATCATGAATTGAATCATGAATCATGAATCATAAATTGAATCATAAATTATGAATCATGAATCGAATCATGAATCATGAATCATGAATTGAATCATGAATCATGAATTGAATCATGAATCATGAATTGAATCATAAATTATGAATCATGAATTGAATCATGAATCATGAATCATGAACCAGGAATCATGAATTGAATCATGAATTGAATCATGAATTGAATCATGAATTGAATCATGAATCGATTAATGAATTGAATCATGAATCATGAATCGAATCATGAATCTTGAATCATGAATTGAATCATCAATCATGAATCATGAATCATGAATTGAATCATGAATCATGAATCGAATTATGAATCATGAATCAAGAATCATGAATTGAATCATGAATCATGAATTGAATCATGAATCATGAATCATAAATCGAATCATGAATCATGAATCATGAATCATGAATCATGAATCAGGATTCGAATAATGAATTGAATCATGAATCATGAATTGAATCATGAATCATGAATCTTAAATCATTAATCATGAATTGAATCATGAATCATAAATTATGAATCATGAATTGAATCATGAATCAGGAATTGAATCATGAATCATGAATCATGAATCATGATTCATGAATCATGAATTGAATCATGAATCATGAATCATGAATCGAATCATGAATCATGAATTGAATCATGAATCATGAATTGAATCATGAATCATGAATTGAATAATGAATCATAAATAATGGATCATGAATTGAATCATGAATCAGGAATTGAATCATAATTCATGAACCATGAATCATGAATTGAATCATGAATCATGAATCGAATCATGAATCATGAATCATGAATCATGAATCATAAATCGAATCATGAATCATGAATTGAATCAGGATTCGAATCATGAATTGAATCATGAATCATGAATTGAATCATGAATCATGAATCTTGAATCATGAATCATGAATTGAATCATGAATCATGAATAATGAATCATGAATTGAATCATGAATAATGAATTGAATCATGAATCATGAATCATGAATTGAATCATGGATCATGAATCGAATCATGAATTGAATCATGAATTAAATCATGAATCATGAATCATGAATCGAATCATGAATCAGGAATCAAAAATCATGAATCGAATCATGAATCATGAATTAAATCATGAATCATGAATCATGAATTGAATCATGAATCATGAATCATGATTCATAAATTGAATCATGAATCATGAATCATGACATGAATCATGAATCATGAATCATAAATCAAATCATGAATCATAAATTGAATTAGGATTCGAATCATGAATTGAATCATAAATCATGAATCATGAATCGAATCATGAATCATGAATCATGAATTGAATCATGAATCATGAATCATGAATTGAATCATGAATCATGAATCATGACATGAATCATGAATCATGAATCATAAATCAAATCATGAATCATAAATTGAATTAGGATTCGAATCATGAATTGAATCATAAATCATGAATCATGAATCGAATCATGAATCATGAATCATGAATTGAATCATGAATCATGAATCATGAATTGAATCATGAATCATGAATCATGAATCATGACATGAATCATGAATCATAAATAATGAATCATGAATTGAATCATGAATTGAATCATGAATCATGAATTGAATCATGAATCATAAATCATGAATTGAATCATGAATTGAATCATAAATCATGAATCATGAATCGAATCATGAATCATGAATCAAAAATCATGAATCATGAATTGAATCATGAATCATGAATCATAAATTGAATCATAAATTATGAATTATGAATCGAATCATGAATCATGAATCATGAATTGAATCATGAATCATGAATTGAATCATGAATCATGAATCATGAATCATGAATTGAATCATGAATCATGAATTATGAATCATGAATTGATTCATGAATCATAAATTATGAATTATGAATTTAATCATGAATCATGAATCATGAATCGAATCAGGAATCATGAACCAGGAATCATGAATTGAATCATGAATTGAATCATGAATTGAATCATGAATTGAATCATGAATCGATTAATGAATTGAATCATGAATCATGAATCGAATCATGAATCATGAATCATGAATTGAATCATGAATCATGAATCATGAATCGAATTATGAATCATGAATCAAGAATCATGAATTGAATCATGAATCATGAATTGAATCATGAATCATGAATCATGAATCATGAATCATGAATCATGTAGTGAATCATGAATCATGAATCAGGAATCGAATCATGAATCATGAATCAAAAATCATGAATCGAATCATGAGTCATGAATTGAATCATGAATCATGAATTGAATCATGAATCATGAATCATGTATTGAAACATGAATCATGAATCATGAATCAGGATTCGAATAATGAATTGAATCATGAATCATGAATTGAATCATGAATCATAAATCTTAAATCATGAATCATGAATTAAATCATGAATCATAAATTATGAATCATGAATTGAATCATGAATCAGGAATTGAATCATGAATCATGAATCATGAATCATGAATCGAATCATGAATCATGAATTGAATCATGAATCATGAATTGAATCATGAATCATAAATTATGAATCATGAATTGAATCATGAAACAGGAATTGAATCATGAATCATGAATCATGAATCATGAATTGAATCATGAATCATGAATCATGAATCGAATCATGAATCATGAATCATGAATCATGAATCATGAATTGAATCATGAATCATGAATCATAAATCGAATCATGAATCATGAATTGAATCAGGATTCGAATCATGAATTGAATCATGAATCATGAATTGAATCATAATTCATGAATCTTGAATCATGAATCATGAATTGAATCATGAATCATGAATTATGAATCATGAATTGAATCATGAATAATGAATTGAATCATGAATCATGAATCATGAATTGAATCATGGATCATAATTCGAATCATGAATTGAATAATGAATTAAATCATGAATCATGAATCATGAATCGAATCATGAATCATGAATCAAAAATCATAAATCGAATCATGAATCATGAATTGAATCATGAATCATGAATCATGAATTGAATCATGAATCATGAATCATGAATCATGAATCATGAATCATGAATTGAATCATGAATCATGAATCATGAATTGAATCATGAATCATGAATCATGAATCATGAATCATGAATAATGACATGAATCATGAATCATGAATAATGAATCATGAATTGAATCATGAATTGAATTATGAACTGAATCATGAATCGATTAATGAATTGAATCATGAATCATGAATTGAATCATGAATCATGAATCATGAATCATAAATTGAATCATGAATCATGAATTGAATCATGAATTTAATAATGAATCATGAATCGAATCATGAATCATGAATTAAATTATGAATCATGAATCATGAATTGAATCATGAATCGAATCATGAATCATGAATCATGAATTGAATCATGAATCAGGAATTGAATCATGAATCATGAATCAAGAATCATGAATCGAATCATGAAACATAAATTAAATCATGAATCATGAATCATGAATTGAATCATGAATCAGGAATCATGAATCATGAATCATTAATTGAATCATGAATCATGAATCATGAATCATGAATCATGAATCATGAATTGAATCATGAATCATGAATCATAAATCGAATCATGAATCATGAATTGATCAAGATTTGAATCATGAATTTAATCATGAATCATGAATTGAATCATGAATCATGAATCTTGAATCATGAATCATGAATTGAATCATGAATCATGAATCATGAATCATGAATTGAATCATGAATCATGAATCATGAATCGAATTATGAATCATGAATCAAGAATCATGAATTGAATCATGAATCATGAATTGTATCATGAATCATGAATCATGAATCATGAATCATGAATCATGAAGTGAATCATAAATCATGAATCATGAATCTAATTATGATTCATGAATCAAAAATCATGAATCGAATCATGAATCATGAATTGAATCATGAATCATGAATTGAATCATGAATCATGAATCATGTATTGAATCATGAATCATGAATCATGAATCATGAATCAGGATTCGAATAATGAATTGAATCATGAATAATGAATTGAATCATGAATCATGAATCTTAAATCATGAATCATGAATTGAATCATGAATCATGAATCATGAATCGAATCATGAATCATGAATTGAATCATGAATCATGAGTTGAATCATGAATCATGAATCATGAATCGAATCATGAATCATGAATTGAATCATGAATCATGAATTGAATCATGAATCATAAATTATGAATCATGAATTGAATCATGAAATAGGAATTGAATCATGAATCATGAATCATGAATTGAATCATGAATCATGAATCATGAATCGAATCATGAATCATGAATCATGAATCATGAATCATGAATTGAATCATGAATCATGAATCATAAATCGAATCATGAATCATGAATTGAATCAGGATTCAAATCATGAATTGAATCATGAAATTATGAATTGAATCATGAATCATGAATCTTGAATCATGAATCATGAATTGAATCATGAATCATGAATTATGAATCATGAATTGAATCATGAATAATGAATTGAATCATGAATCATGAATTGAATCATGGATCATGAATCGAATCTTGAATTGAATCATGAATTAAATCATGAATCATGAATCATGAATCGAATCATGAATCATGAATCAAAAATCATAAATCGAATCATGAATCATGAATTGAATCATGAATCATGAATCATGAATTGAATCATGAATCATGAATTGAATCATAAATCATAAATTATGAATCATGAATTGAATCAAGAATCATGAATTGAATCATGAATCATGAATTGAATCATGAATCATGAATCATGAATCATGAATCATGAAGTGAATCATGAATCATGAATCATGAATCGAATCATGAATCATGAATCGAATCATGAATCATAAATAAAAAATCATAAATCGAATCATGAATCATGAATTGAATCATGAATCATGAATTGAATCATGAATCATGAATCATGAATCATGAATCATGAAGTGAATCATGCATCATGAATCATGAATCGAATCATGAATCATAAATAAAAAATCATAAATCGAATCATGAATCATGAATTGAATCATGAATCATGAATTGAATCATGAATCATGAATCATAAATCGAATCATGAATCATGAATCATGAATCAGGATTAGAATAATGAATTGAATCATGAATCATGAATCATAAATCGAATCATGAATCATGAATCATGAATCAGGATTCGAATAATGAATTGAATCATGAATCATGAATTGAATCATGAATCATGAATCTTAAATCATGAATCATGAATTGAATCATGAATCATAAATATGAATCATGAATTGAATCATGAATCATGAATTGAATCATGAATCATGAATCATGAATCGAATCATGAATCATGAATTGAATCATGAATCATGAATTGAATCATGAATCATAAATTATGAATCATGAATTGAATCATGAATCAGGAATTGAATCATGAATCATGAATCATGAATTGAATCATGAATCGAATCATGAATCATGAATCATGAATCATGAATTGAATCATGAATCATGAATCATAAAGCGAATCATGAATCATGAATTGAATCAGGATTCGAATCATGAATTGAATCATGAATCATGAATTGAATCATGAATCATGAATCTTGAATCATGAATCATGAATTGAATCATGAATCATGAATTATGAATCATGAATTGAATCATGAATAATGAATTGAATCATGAATCATGAATCATGAATTGAATCATGGATCATGAATCGAATCATGAATTGAATCATGAATTAAATCATGAATCATGAATCATGAATCGAATCATGAATCATGAATCAAAAATCATGAATCGAATCATGAATCATGAATTGAATCATGAATCATGAATCATGAATTGAATCATGAATCATGAATCATGAATTGAATCATGAATCATGAATCATAATTTGAATCATGAATCATGAATCATGAATCATGACATGAATCATGAATCATGAATCATAAATCAAATCATGAATCATAAATTGAATTAGGATTCGAATCATGAATTGAATCATAAATCATGAATCATGAATCGAATCATGAATCATGATTCATGAATTGAATCATGAATCATGAATCATGAATCATGAATTGAATCATGAATCATGAATTATGTATCATGAATTGAATCATGAATCATGAATCATAAATTGAATCATAAATTATGAATCATGAATCGAATCATGAATCATGAATCATGAATTGAATCATGAATCATGAATTGAATCATGAATCATGAATTGAATCATAAATTATGAATCATAAATTGAATCATGAATCATGAATCATGAACCAGGAATCATGAATTGAATCATGAATTGAATCATGAATCGATTAATGAATTGAATCATGAATCATGAATCGAATCATGAATCTTGAATCATGAATTGAATCATCAATCATGAATCATGAATCATGAATTGAATCATGAATCATGAATCAAATTATGAATCATGAATCAAGAATCATGAATTGAATCATGAATCATGAATTGAATCATGAATCATGAATCATGAATCATGAATCATGAAGTGAATCATGAATCATGAATTGAATCATGAATCATGAATCATAAATCGAATCATGAATCATGAATCATGAATCATGAATCAGGATTCGAATAATGAATTGAATCATGAATCATGAATTGAATCATGAATCATGAATCTTAAATCATTAATCATGAATTGAATCATGAATCATAAATTATGAATCATGAATTGAATCATGAATCAGGAATTGAATCATGAATCATGAATCATGAATCATGAATCATGAATTGAATCATGAATCATGAATCATGAATCGAATCATGAATCATGAATTGAATCATGAATCATGAATTGAATCATGAATCATGAATTGAATAATGAATCATAAATAATGAATCATGAATTGAATCATGAATCAGGAATTGAATCATAATTCATGAATCATGAATCATGAATTGAATCATGAATCATGAATCGAATCATGAATCATGAATCATGAATCATGAATCATGAATAATGAATTGAATCATGAATCATAAATCGAATCATGAATCATGAATTGAATCAGGATTCGAATCATGAATTGAATCATGAATCATGAATTGAATCATGAATCATGAATCTTGAATCATGAATCATGAATTGAATCATGAATCATGAATTATGAATCATGAATTGAATCATGAATAATGAATTGAATCATGAATCATGAATCATGAATTGAATCATGGATCATGAATCGAATCATGAATTGAATCATGAATTAAATCATGAATCATGAATCATGAATCGAATCATGAATCAGGAATCAAAAATCATGAATCGAATCATGAATCATGAATTAAATCATGAATCATGAATCATGAATTGAATCATGAATCATGAATCATGAATCATGAATTGAATCATGAATCATGAATCATGAATTGAATCATGAATCATGAATCATGAATCATGACATGAATCATGAATCATGAATCATAAATCAAATCATGAATCATAAATTGAATTAGGATTCGAATCATGAATTGAATCATAAATCATGAATCATGAATCGAATCATGAATCATGAATCATGAATTGAATCATGAATCATGAATCATGAATCATGACATGAATCATGAATCATAAATAATGAATCATGAATTGAATCATGAATTGAATCATGAACTGAATCATGAATCGATTAATGAATTGAATCATGAATCATGAATTGAATCATGAATCATAAATCATGAATTGAATCATGAATCATGAATAATGAATCATGAATTGAATCATGAATTGAATCATAAATCATGAATCATGAATCGAATCATGAATCATGAATCAAAAATCATGAATCGAATCATGAATCGAATCATGAATCATGAATCATAAATTGAATCATAAATTATGAATCATGAATCGAATCATGAATCATGAATCATGAATTGAATCATGAATCATGAATTGAATCATGAATCATGAATCATGAATCATGAATTGAATCATGAATCATGAATTATGAATCATGAATTGATTCATGAATCATAAATTATGAATTATGAATTTAATCATGAATCATGAATCATGAATCGAATCAGGAATCATGAATTATGAATCATGAATTGAATCATGAATCATGAATCATGAACCAGGAATCATGAATTGAATCATGAATTGAATCATGAATTGAATCATGAATTGAATCATGAATCGATTAATGAATTGAATCATGAATCATGAATCGAATCATGAATCTTGAATCATGAATTGAATCATGAATCATGAATCATGAATCATGAATTGAATCATGAATCATGAATCATGAATCGAATTATGAATCATGAATCAAGAATCATGAATTGAATCATGAATCATGAATTGAATCATGAATCATGAATCATGAATCATGAATCATGAATCATGAATTGAATCATAAATTATGAATCATAAATTGAATCATGAATCATGAATCATGAACCAGGAATCATGAATTGAATCATGAATTGAATCATGAATCGATTAATGAATTGAATCATGAATCATGAATCGAATCATGAATCTTGAATCATGAATTGAATCATCAATCATGAATCATGAATCATGAATTGAATCATGAATCATGAATCAAATTATGAATCATGAATCAAGAATCATGAATTGAATCATGAATCATGAATTGAATCATGAATCATGAATCATGAATCATGAATCATGAAGTGAATCATGAATCATGAATTGAATCATGAATCATGAATCATAAATCGAATCATGAATCATGAATCATGAATCATGAATCAGGATTCGAATAATGAATTGAATCATGAATCATGAATTGAATCATGAATCATGAATCTTAAATCATTAATCATGAATTGAATCATGAATCATAAATTATGAATCATGAATTGAATCATGAATCAGGAATTGAATCATGAATCATGAATCATGAATCATGAATCATGAATTGAATCATGAATCATGAATCATGAATCGAATCATGAATCATGAATTGAATCATGAATCATGAATTGAATCATGAATCATGAATTGAATAATGAATCATAAATAATGAATCATGAATTGAATCATGAATCAGGAATTGAATCATAATTCATGAATCATGAATCATAATTTGAATCATGAATCATGAATCGAATCATGAATCATGAATCATGAATCATGAATCATGAATAATGAATTGAATCATGAATCATAAATCGAATCATGAATCATGAATTGAATCAGGATTCGAATCATGAATTGAATCATGAATCATGAATTGAATCATGAATCATGAATCTTGAATCATGAATCATGAATTGAATCATGAATCATGAATTATGAATCATGAATTGAATCATGAATAATGAATTGAATCATGAATCATGAATCATGAATTGAATCATGGATCATGAATCGAATCATGAATTGAATCATGAATTAAATCATGAATCATGAATCATGAATCGAATCATGAATCAGGAATCAAAAATCATGAATCGAATCATGAATCATGAATTAAATCATGAATCATGAATCATGAATTGAATCATGAATCATGAATCATGAATCATGAATTGAATCATGAATCATGAATCATGAATTGAATCATGAATCATGAATCATGAATCATGACATGAATCATGAATCATGAATCATAAATCAAATCATGAATCATAAATTGAATTAGGATTCGAATCATGAATTGAATCATAAATCATGAATCATGAATCGAATCATGAATCATGAATCATGAATTGAATCATGAATCATGAATCATGAATCATGACATGAATCATGAATCATAAATAATGAATCATGAATTGAATCATGAATTGAATCATGAACTGAATCATGAATCGATTAATGAATTGAATCATGAATCATGAATTGAATCATGAATCATAAATCATGAATTGAATCATGAATCATGAATAATGAATCATGAATTGAATCATGAATTGAATCATAAATCATGAATCATGAATCGAATCATGAATCATGAATCAAAAATCATGAATCGAATCATGAATCGAATCATGAATCATGAATCATAAATTGAATCATAAATTATGAATCATGAATCGAATCATGAATCATGAATCATGAATTGAATCATGAATCATGAATTGAATCATGAATCATGAATCATGAATCATGAATTGAATCATGAATCATGAATTATGAATCATGAATTGATTCATGAATCATAAATTATGAATTATGAATTTAATCATGAATCATGAATCATGAATCGAATCAGGAATCATGAATTATGAATCATGAATTGAATCATGAATCATGAATCATGAACCAGGAATCATGAATTGAATCATGAATTGAATCATGAATTGAATCATGAATTGTATCATGAATCGATTAATGAATTGAATCATGAATCATGAATCGAATCATGAATCTTGAATCATGAATTGAATCATGAATCATGAATCATGAATCATGAATTGAATCATGAATCATGAATCATGAATCGAATTATGAATCATGAATCAAGAATCATGAATTGAATCATGAATCATGAATTGAATCATGAATCATGAATCATGAATCATGAATCATGAATCATGAAGTGAATCATGAATCATGAATCATGAATCGAATCATGAATCATGAATCAAAAATCATGAATCGAATCATGAATCATGAATTGAATCATGAATCATGAATTGAATCATGAATCATGAATCATGTATTGAAACATGAATCATGAATCATGAATCAGGATTCCAATAATGAATTGAATCATGAATCATGAATTGAATCATGAATCATAAATCTTAAATCATGAATCATGAATTAAATCATGAATCATAAATTATGAATCATGAATTGAATCATGAATCATGAATCGAATCATGAATCATGAATTGAATCATGAATCATGAATTGAATCATGAATCATAAATTATGAATCATGAATTGAATCATGAAACAGGAATTGAATCATGAATCATGAATCATGAATCATGAATTGAATCATGAATCATGAATCATGAATCGAATCATGAATCATGAATCATGAATCATGAATCATGAATTGAATCATGAATCATGAATCATAAATCGAATCATGAATCATGAATTGAATCAGGATTCGAATCATGAATTGAATCATGAATCATGAATTGAATCATAATTCATGAATCTTGAATCATGAATCATGAATTGAATCATGAATCATGAATTATGAATCATGAATTGAATCATGAATAATGAATTGAATCATGAATCATGAATCATGAATTGAATCATGGATCATAATTCGAATCATGAATTGAATCATGAATTAAATCATGAATCATGAATCATGAATCGAATCATGAATCATGAATCAAAAATCATAAATCGAATCATGAATCATGAATTGAATCATGAATCATGAATCATGAATTGAATCATGAATCATGAATCATGAATCATGAATCATGAATCATGAATCATGAATTGAATCATGAATCATGAATCATGAATTGAATCATGAATCATGAATCATGAATCATGAATCATGAATAATGACATGAATCATGAATCATGAATAATGAATCATGAATTGAATCATGAATTGAATTATGAACTGAATCATGAATCGATTAATGAATTGAATCATGAATCATGAATTGAATCATGAATCATGAATCACAAATCATGAATTGAATCATGAATCATGAATAATGAATCATGAATTGAATCATGAATTGAATCATAAATCATGAATCATGAATTGAATCATGAATCATGATTCATAAATTGAATCATGAATCATGAATCATGAATTGAATCATGAATTTAATAATGAATCATGAATTGAATCATGAATCATGAATTAAATTATGAATCATGAATCATGAATTGAATCATGAATCGAATCATGAATCATGAATTGAATCATGAATCTGGAATTGAATCATGAATCATGAATCAAGAATCATGAATCGAATCATGAATCATAAATTAAATCATGAATCATGAATCATGAATTGAATCATGAATCAGGAATCATGAATTGAATCATGAATCATGAATCATTAATTGAATCATGAATCATGAATCATGAATCATGAATATAATCATGAATCATGAATCATAAATCGAATCATGAATCATGAATTGATCAAGATTTGAATCATGAATTTAATCATTTATCATGAATTGAATCATGAATCATGAATCTTGAATCATAAATCATGAATTGAATCATGAATCATGAATCATGAATCATGAATTGAATCATGAATCATGAATCATGAATCGAATTATGAATCATGAATCAAGAATCATGAATTGAATCATGAATCATGAATTGTATCATGAATCATGAATCATGAATCATGAATCATGAATCATGAAGTGAATCATAAATCATGAATCATGAATCGAATTATGATTCATGAATCAAAAATCATGAATCGAATCATGAATCATGAATTGAATCATGAATCATGAATCATGTATTGAATCATGAATCATGAATCATGAATCATGAATCATGAATCAGGATTCGAATAATGAATTGAATCATGAATAATGAATTGAATCATGAATCATGAATCTTAAATCATGAATCATGAATTGAATCATGAATCATGAATCATGAATCGAATCATGAATCATGAATTGAATCATGAATCATGAGTTGAATCATGAATCATGAATCATGAATCGAATCATGAATCATGAATTGAATCATGAATCATGAATTGAATCATGAATCATAAATTATGAATCATGAATTGAATCATGAAATAGGAATTGAATCATGAATCATGAATCATGAATTGAATCATGAATCATGAATCATGAATCATGAATTGAATCATGAATCATGAATTATGAATCATGAATTGATTCATGAATCATAAATTATGAATTATGAATTTAATCATGAATCATGAATCATGAATCGAATCAGGAATCATGAATTATGAATCATGAATTGAATCATGAATCATGAATCATGAACCAGGAATCATGAATTGAATCATGAATTGAATCATGAATTGAATCATGAATTGAATCATGAATCGATTAATGAATTGAATCATGAATCATGAATCGAATCATGAATCTTGAATCATGAATTGAATCATGAATCATGAATCATGAATCATGAATTGAATCATGAATCATGAATCATGAATCGAATTATGAATCATGAATCAAGAATCATGAATTGAATCATGAATCATGAATTGAATCATGAATCATGAATCATGAATCATGAATCATGAATCATGAATCATGAATCATGAAGTGAATCATGAATCATGAATCATGAATCGAATCATGAATCATGAATCAAAAATCATGAATCGAATCATGAATCATGAATTGAATCATGAATCATGAATTGAATCATGAATCATGAATCATGTATTGAAACATGAATCATGAATCATGAATCAGGATTCGAATAATGAATTGAATCATGAATCATGAATTGAATCATGAATCATAAATCTTAAATCATGAATCATGAATTAAATCATGAATCATAAATTATGAATCATGAATTGAATCATGAATCAGGAATTGAATCATGAATCATGAATCATGAATCATGAATCGAATCATGAATCATGAATTGAATCATGAATCATGAATTGAATCATGAATCATAAATTATGAATCATGAATTGAATCATGAAACAGGAATTGAATCATGAATCATGAATCATGAATCATGAATTGAATCATGAATCATGAATCATGAATCGAATCATGAATCATGAATCATGAATCATGAGTCATGAATTGAATCATGAATCATGAATCATAAATCGAATCATGAATCATGAATTGAATCAGGATTCGAATCATGAATTGAATCATGAATCATGAATTGAATCATAATTCATGAATCTTGAATCATGAATCATGAATTGAATCATGAATCATGAATTATGAATCATGAATTGAATCATGAATAATGAATTGAATCATGAATCATGAATCATGAATTGAATCATGGATCATAATTCGAATCATGAATTGAATCATGAATTAAATCATGAATCATGAATCATGAATCGAATCATGAATCATGAATCAAAAATCATAAATCGAATCATGAATCATGAATTGAATCATGAATCATGAATCATGAATCATGAATCATGAATAATGACATGAATCATGAATCATGAATAATGAATCATGAATTGAATCATGAATTGAATTATGACTGAATCATGAATCGATTAATGAATTGAATCATGAATCATGAATTGAATCATGAATCATGAATCACAAATCATGAATTGAATCATGAATCATGAATAATGAATCATGAATTGAATCATGAATTGAATCATAAATCATGAATCATGAATTGAATCATGAATCATGATTCATAAATTGAATCATGAATCATGAATCATGAATTGAATCATGAATTTAATAATGAATCATGAATTGAATCATGAATCATGAATTAAATTATGAATCATGAATCATGAATTGAATCATGAATCGAATCATGAATCATGAATCATGAATTGAATCATGAATCAGGAATTGAATCATGAATCATGAATCAAGAATCATGAATCGAATCATGAATCATAAATTAAATCATGAATCATGAATCATGAATTGAATCATGAATCAGGAATCATGAATTGAATCATGAATCATGAATCATTAATTGAATCATGAATCATGAATCATGAATCATGAATTGAATCATGAATCATGAATCATAAATCGAATCATGAATCATGAATTGATCAAGATTTGAATCATGAATTTAATCATGAATCATGAATTGAATCATGAATCATGAATCTTGAATCATGAATCATGAATTGAATCATGAATCATGAATCATGAATCATGAATTGAATCATGAATCATGAATCATGAATCGAATTATGAATCATGAATCAAGAATCATGAATTGAATCATGAATCATGAATTGTATCATGAATCATGAATCATGAATCATGAATCATGAATCATGAAGTGAATCATAAATCATGAATCATGAATCGAATTATGATTCATGAATCAAAAATCATGAATCGAATCATGAATCATGAATTGAATCATGAATCATGAATTGAATCATGAATCATGAATCATGTATTGAATCATGAATCATGAATCATGAATCATGAATCAGGATTCGAATAATGAATTGAATCATGAATAATGAATTGAATCATGAATCATGAATCTTAAATCATGAATCATGAATTGAATCATGAATCATGAATCATGAATCGAATCATGAATCATGAATTGAATCATGAATCATGAGTTGAATCATGAATCATGAATCATGAATCGAATCATGAATCATGAATTGAATCATGAATCATGAATTGAATCATGAATCATAAATTATGAATCATGAATTGAATCATGAAATAGGAATTGAATCATGAATCATGAATCATGAATTGAATCATGAATCATGAATCATGAATCGAATCAGGAATCATGAATTATGAATCATGAATTGAATCATGAATCATGAATCATGAATTGAATCATGAATCATGAATCATGAATCGAATCAGGAATCATGAATTATGAATCATGAATTGAATCATGAATCATGAATCATGAACCAGGAATCATGAATTGAATCATGAATTGAATCATGAATTGAATCATGAATTGAATCATGAATCGATTAATGAATTGAATCATGAATCATGAATCGAATCATGAATCTTGAATCATGAATTGAATCATGAATCATGAATCATGAATCATGAATTAAATCATGAATCATGAATCATGAATCGAATTATGAATCATGAATCAAGAATCATGAATTGAATCATGAATCATGAATTGAATCATGAATCATGAATCATGAATCATGAATCATGAATCATGAAGTGAATCATGAATCATGAATCATGAATCGAATCATGAATCATGAATCAAAAATCATGAATCGAATCATGAATCATGAATTGAATCATGAATCATGAATTGAATCATGAATCATGAATCATGTATTGAAACATGAATCATGAATCATGAATCAGGATTCGAATAATGAATTGAATCATGAATCATGAATTGAATCATGAATCATAAATCTTAAATCATGAATCATGAATTAAATCATGAATCATAAATTATGAATCATGAATTGAATCATGAATCAGGAATTAAATCATGAATCATGAATCATGAATCATGAATCGAATCATGAATCATGAATTGAATCATGAATCATGAATTGAATCATGAATCATAAATTATGAATCATGAATTGAATCATGAAACAGGAATTGAATCATGAATCATGAATCATGAATCATGAATTAAATCATGAATCATGAATCATGAATCGAATCATGAATCATGAATCATGAATCATGAATTGAATCATGAATCATGAATCATAAATCGAATCATGAATCATGAATTGAATCAGGATTCGAATCATGAATTGAATCATGAATCATGAATTGAATCATAATTCATGAATCTTGAATCATGAATCATGAATTGAATCATGAATCATGAATTATGAATCATGAATTGAAACATGAATAATGAATTGAATCATGAATCATGAATCATGAATTGAATCATGGATCATAATTCGAATCATGAATTGAATCATGAATTAAATCATGAATCATGAATCATGAATCGAATCATGAATCATGAATCAAAAATATCATAAATCGAATCATGAATCATGAATTGAATCATGAATCATGAATTGAATCATGAATCATGAATCATGAAATCATGAATCATGAATCATAAATTGAATCATGAATCATGAATCATGAATTGAATCATGAATCATGAATCATGAATCATGAATCATGAATCATGAATAATGACATGAATCATGAATCATGAATAATGAATCATGAATTGAATCATGAATTGAATTATGAACTGAATCATGAATCGATTAATGAATTGAATCATGAATCATGAATTGAATCATGAATCATGAATCACAAATCATGAATTGAATCATGAATCATGAATAATGAATCATGAATTGAATCATGAATTGAATCATAAATCATGAATCATGAATTGAATCATGAATCATGAATCATAAATTGAATCATGAATCATGAATCATGAATTGAATCATGAATTTAATAATGAATCATGAATCGAATCATGAATCATGAATTAAATTATGAATCATGAATCATGAATTGAATCATGAATCGAATCATGAATCATGAATCATGAATTGAATCATGAATCAGGAATTGAATCATGAATCATGAATCAAGAATCATGAATCGAATCATGAATCATAAATTAAATCATGAATCATGAATCATGAATTGAATCATGAATCAGGAATCATGAATTGAATCATGAATCATGAATCATTAATTGAATCATGAATCATGAATCATGAATCATGAATCATGAATTGAATCATGAATCATGAATCATAAATCGAATCATGAATCATGAATTGATCAAGATTTGAATCATGAATTTAATCATGAATCATGAATTGAATCATGAATCATGAATCTTGAATCATGAATCATGAATTGAATCATGAATCATGAATCATGAATCATGAATTGAATCATGAATCATGAATCATGAATCGAATTATGAATCATGAATCAAGAATCATGAATTGAATCATGAATCATGAATTGTATCATGAATCATGAATCATGAATCATGAATCATGAATCATGAAGTGAATCATAAATCATGAATCATGAATCGAATTATGATTCATGAATCAAAAATCATGAATCGAATCATGAATCATGAATTGAATCATGAATCATGAATTGAATCATGAATCATGAATCATGTATTGAATCATGAATCATGAATCATGAATCATGAATCATGAATCAGGATTCGAATAATGAATTGAATCATGAATAATGAATTGAATCATGAATCATGAATCTTAAATCATGAATCATATATTGAATCATGAATCATGAATCATGAATTGAATCATGAATCATGAATCGAATCATGAATCATGAATCATGAATCATAAATTATGAATCATGAATTGAATCATGAAATAGGAATTGAATCATGAATCATGAATCATGAATTGAATCATGAATCATGAATCATGAATCGAATCATGAATCATGAATCATGAATCATGAATCATGAATTGAATCATGAATCATGAATCATAAATCGAATCATGAATCATGAATTGAATCAGGATTCGAATCATGAATTGAATCATGAATCATGAATTGAATCATGAATCATGAATCTTGAATCATGAATCATGAATTGAATCATGAATCATGAATTATGAATCACGAATTGAATCATGAATAATGAATTGAATCATGAATCATGAATTGAATCATGGATCATGAATCGAATCTTGAATTGAATCTTGAATTAAATCATGAATCATGAATCATGAATCGAATCATGAATCATGAATCAAAAATCATAAATCGAATCATGAATCATGAATTGAATCATGAATCATGAATCATGAATTGAATCATGAATCATGAATCATGAATCATGAATTGAATCATGAATCATGAATCATGAATTGAATCATGAATCAAGAATCATGAATCATGAATAATGACATGAATCATGAATCATGAATAATGAATCATGAATTGAATCATGAATTGAATCATGAACTGAATCATGAATCGATTAATGAATTGAATCATGAATCATGAATTGAATCATGAATCATGAATAATGAATCATGAATTGAATCATGAATTGAATCATAAATCATGAATCATGAATTGAATCATGAATCATGAATCATGAATCATGAATCATAAATTGAATCATGAATCATGAATCATGAATTGAATCACGAATTTAATCATGAATCATGAATCGAATCATGAATCATGAATTAAATTATGAATCATGAATCATGAATTGAATCATGAATCGAATCATGAATCATGAATCATGAATTGAATCATGAATCAGGAATTGAATCATGAATCATGAATCAAGAATCATAAATCGAATCATGAATCATAAATTAAATCATGAATCATGAATCATGAATTGAATCATGAATCAGGAATCATGAATCGAATCATGAATCATGAATCATTAATTGAATCATGAATCATGAATCATGAATCATGCATTGAATCATGAATCATGAATCATAAATCGAATCATGAATCATGAATTGAATCAGGATTCGAATCATGAATTGAATCATGAATCATGAATTGAATCATGAATCATGAATCTTGAATTATGAATCATGAATTGAATCATGAATCATGAATTATGAATCATGAATTGAATCATGAATAATGAATTGAATCATGAATCATGAATTGAATCATGGATCATGAATCGAATCATGAATTGAATCATGAATTAAATCATGAATTGAATCATGAATCGAATCATGAATCATGAATCAAAAATCATGAATCGAATCATGAATTGAATCATGAATCATGAATCATGAATCATGAATCGAATCATGAATCATGAATCATGAATTGAATCATGAATCATGAATCATGAATTGAATCATGAATCATGAATCATGAACCAGGAATCATGAATTGAATCATGAATTGAATCATGAATTGAATCATGAATTGAATCATGAATCGATTAATGAATTGAATCATGAATCATGAATCGAATCATGAATCTTGAATCATGAATTGAATCATGAATCATGAATCATGAATCATGAATTGAATCATGAATCATGAATCATGAATCGAATTATGAATCATGAATCAAGAATCATGAATTGAATCATGAATCATGAATTGAATCATGAATCATGAATCATGAATCATGAATCATGAATCATGAATCATGAAGTGAATCATGAATCATGAATCATGAATCGAATCATGAATCATGAATCAAAAATCATGAATCGAATCATGAATCATGAATTGAATCATGAATCATGAATTGAATCATGAATCATGAATCATGTATTGAAACATGAATCATGAATCATGAATCAGGATTCGAATAATGAATTGAATCATGAATCATGAATTGAATCATGAATCATAAATCTTAAATCATGAATCATGAATTAAATCATGAATCATAAATTATGAATCATGAATTGAATCATGAATCAGGAATTGAATCATGAATCATGAATCATGAATCATGAATCGAATCATGAATCATGAATTGAATCATGAATCATGAATTGAATCATGAATCATAAATTATGAATCATGAATTGAATCATGAAACAGGAATTGAATCATGAATCATGAATCATGAATCATGAATTGAATCATGAATCATGAATCATGAATCGAATCATGAATCATGAATCATGAATCATGAATTGAATCATGAATCATGAATCATAAATCGAATCATGAATCATGAATTGAATCAGGATTCGAATCATGAATTGAATCATGAATCATGAATTGAATCATAATTCATGAATCTTGAATCATGAATCATGAATTGAATCATGAATCATGAATTATGAATCATGAATTGAATCATGAATAATGAATTGAATCATGAATCATGAATCATGAATTGAATCATGGATCATAATTCGAATCATGAATTGAATCATGAATTAAATCATGAATCATGAATCATGAATCGAATCATGAATCAAAAATCATAAATCGAATCATGAATCATGAATTGAATCATGAATCATGAATCATGAATTGAATCATGAATCATGAATCATGAATCATGAATCATGAATCATGAATAATGACATGAATCATGAATCATGAATAATGAATCATAAATTGAATCATGAATTGAATTATGAACTGAATCATGAATCGATTAATGAATTGAATCATGAATCATGAATTGAATCATGAATCATGAATCACAAATCATGAATTGAATCATGAATCATGAATAATGAATCATGAATTGAATCATGAATTGAATCATAAATCATGAATCATGAATTGAATCATGAATCATGAATCATAAATTGAATCATGAATCATGAATCATGAATTGAATCATGAATTTAATAATGAATCATGAATCGAATCATGAATCATGAATTAAATTATGAATCATGAATCATGAATTGAATCATGAATCGAATCATGAATCATGAATCATGAATTGAATCATGAATCAGGAATTGAATCATGAATCATGAATCAAGAATCATGAATCGAATCATGAATCATAAATTAAATCATGAATCATGAATCATGAATTGAATCATGAATCAGGAATCATGAATTGAATCATGAATCATGAATCATTAATTGAATCATGAATCATGAATCATGAATCATGAATCATGAATTGAATCATGAATCATGAATCATAAATCGAATCATGAATCATGAATTGATCAAGATTTGAATCATGAATTTAATCATGAATCATGAATTGAATCATGAATCATGAATCTTGAATCATGAATCATGAATTGAATCATGAATCATGAATCATGAATCATGAATTGAATCATGAATCATGAATCATGAATCGAATTATGAATCATGAATCAAGAATCATGAATTGAATCATGAATCATGAATTGTATCATGAATCATGAATCATGAATCATGAATCATGAAGTGAATCATAAATCATGAATCATGAATCGAATTATGATTCATGAATCAAAAATCATGAATCGAATCATGAATCATGAATTGAATCATGAATCATGAATTGAATCATGAATCATGAATCATGTATTGAATCATGAATCATGAATCATGAATCATGAATCATGAATCAGGATTCGAATAATGAATTGAATCATGAATAATGAATTGAATCATGAATCATGAATCTTAAATCATGAATCATGAATTGAATCATGAATCATGAATCATGAATCGAATCATGAATCATGAATTGAATCATGAATCATGAGTTGAATCATGAATCATGAATCATGAATCGAATCATGAATCATGAATTGAATCATGAATCATGAATTGAATCATGAATCATAAATTATGAATCATGAATTGAATCATGAAATAGGAATTGAATCATGAATCATGAATCATGAATTGAATCATGAATCATGAATCATGAATCGAATCATGAATCATGAATCATGAATCATGAATCATGAATCATAAATCGAATCATGAATCATGAATTGAATCAGGATTCGAATCATGAATTGAATCATGAATCATGAATTGAATCATGAATCATGAATCTTGAATCATGAATCATGAATTGAATCATGAATCATGAATTATGAATCATGAATTGAATCATGAATAATGAATTGAATCATGAATCATGAATTGAATCATGGATCATGAATCGAATCTTGAATTGAATCATGAATTAAATCATGAATCATGAATCATGAATCGAATCATGAATCATGAATCAAAAATCATAAATCGAATCATGAATCATGAATTGAATCATGAATCATGAATCATGAATTGAATCATGAATCATGAATCATGAATCATGAATTGAATCATGAATCATGAATCATGAATTGAATCATGAATCATGAATCATGAATAATGAATCATGAATTGAATCATGAATTGAATCATGAACTGAATCATGAATCGATTAATGAATTGAATCATGAATCATGAATTGAATCATGAATCATGAATAATGAATCATGAATTGAATCATGAATTGAATCATAAATCATGAATCATGAATTGAATCATGAATCATGAATCATGAATCATGAATCATAAATTGAATCATGAATCATGAATCATGAATTGAATCATGAATTTAATCATGAATCATGAATCGAATCATGAATCATGAATTAAATTATGAATCATGAATCATGAATTGAATCATGAATCGAATCATGAATCATGAATCATGAATTGAATCATGAATCAGGAATTGAATCATGAATCATGAATCAAGAATCATAAATCGAATCATGAATCATAAATTAAATCATGAATCATGAATCATGAATTGAATCATGAATCAGGAATCATGAATCGAATCATGAATCATGAATCATTAATTGAATCATGAATCATGAATCATGAATTGAATCATGAATCATGAATCATAAATCGAATCATGAATCATGAATTGAATCAGGATTCGAATCATGAATTGAATCATGAATCATGAATTGAATCATGAATCATGAATCTTGAATTATGAATCATGAATTGAATCATGAATCATGAATTATGAATCATGAATTGAATCATGAATAATGAATTGAATCATGAATCATGAATTGAATCATGGATCATGAATCGAATCATGAATTGAATCATGAATTAAATCATGAATTGAATCATGAATCGAATCATGAATCATGAATCAAAAATCATGAATCGAATCATGAATTGAATCATGAATCATGAATCATGAATCGAATCATGAATCATGAATCATGAATTGAATCATGAATCATGAATCATGAATTGAATCATGAATCATGAATCATGAATCATGACATGAATCATGAATCATGAATCATAAGTCAAATCATGAATCATAAATTGAATTAGGATTCGAATCATGAATTGAATCATATATCATGAATCATGAATCGAATCATGAATCATGAATCATGAATTGAATCATGAATCATGAATCATGAATCATGAATTGAATCATGAATCATGAATTATGAA
>NW_027446824.1:0-43721 GCF_038048845.1 Mixophyes fleayi | reverse complement strand
TGAAATCAAAAAACAGTCATTTCTTCATTGCCGTCCAAAAACAACGCTTTTTTACACTCCGGTCTCCCTTTCTCTTGGAAACAATGACTTACATCAATTCTTTTACATAATTCTTGTTTCTCATGACATTTCTAACATTGCCACAATTATCAACTTTCTAAGTCTTTCTGAGCAGGAGAAATCGCAAAACATAGTCATTTCTTCATTGCCGTCCAAAAAAAAAACGCTTTTTTACACTCCTGTCTCCCTTTCTCTTGGAAACAATGACTTACATCAATTCTTTTACATAATTCTTGTTTCTCATGACATTTCTAACATTGCCCACAATTATCAACTTTCTAAGTCTTTCTGAGCAAGAGAAATCAAAAAACAGTCATTTCTTCATTGCCGTCCAAAAACAACGCTTTTTTACACTCCGGTCTCCCTTTCTCTTGGAAACAATGACTTACATCAATTCTTTTACATAATTCTTCTTTCTCATGACATTTCTAACATTGCCCACAATTATCAACTTTCTAAGTCTTTCTGAGCAGGAGAAATCGCAAAACATAGTCATTTCTTCATTGCCGTCCAAAAACAACGCTTTTTTACACTCCGGTCTCCCTTTCTCTTGGAAACAATGACTTACATCAATTCTTTTACATAATTCTTGTTTCTCATGACATTTCTAACATTGCCCACAATTATCAACTTTCTAAGTCTTTCTGAGCAAGAGAAATCGCAAAACAGTCATTTCTTCATTGCCGTCCAAAAACAACGCTTTTTTACACTCCGGTCTCCCTTTCTCTTGGAAACAATGACTTACATCAATTCTTTTACATAATTCTTGTTTCTCATGACATTTCTAACATTTCCCACAATTATCAACTTTCTAAGTCTTTCTGAGCAGGAGAAATCGCAAAACATAGTCATTTCTTCATTGCCGTCCAAAAAAAACGCTTTTTTACACTCCTGTCTCCCTTTCTCTTGGAAACAATGACTTACATCAATTCTTTTACATAATTCTTGTTTCTCATGACATTTCTAACATTGCCCACAATTATCAACTTTCTAAGTCTTTCTGAGTAAGAGAAATCGCAAAACAGTCATTTCTTCATTGCCGTCCAAAAACAACGCTTTTTTACACTCCGGTCTCCCTTTCTCTTGGAAACAATGACTTACATCAATTCTTTTACATAATTCTTGTTTCTCATGACATTTCTAACATTGCCCACAATTATCAACTTTCTAAGTCTTTCTGAGCAGGAGAAATCGCAAAACAGTCATTTCTTCATTGCCGTCCAAAAACAACGCTTTTTTACACTCCGGTCTCCCTTTCTCTTGGAAACAATGACTTACATCAATTCTTTTACATAATTCTTGTTTCTCATGACATTTCTAACATTGCCCACAATTATCAACTTTCTAAGTCTTTCTGAGCAGGAGAAATCGCAAAACATAGTCATTTCTTCATTGCCGTCCAAAAACAACGCTTTTTTTACACTCCTGTCTCCCTTTCTCTTGGAAACAATGACTTACATCAATTCTTTTACATAATTCTTGTTTCTCATGACATTTCTAACATTGCCCACAATTATCAACTTTCTAAGTCTTTCTGAGCAGGAGAAATCGCAAAACATAGTCATTTCTTCATTGCCGTCCAAAAACAACGCTTTTTTACACTCCAGTCTCCCTTTCTCTTGGAAACAATGACTTACATCAATTCTTTTACATAATTCTTGTTTCTCATGACATTTCTAACATTTCCCACAATTATCAACTTTCTAAGTCTTTCTGAGCAGGAGAAATCGCAAAACATAGTCATTTCTTCATTGCCGTCCAAAAACAACACTTTTTTACACTCCTGTCTCCCTTTCTCTTGGAAACAATGACTTACATCAATTCTTTTACATAATTCTTGTTTCTCATGACATTTCTAACATTGCCCACAATTATCAACTTTCTAAGTCTTTCTGAGCAAGAGAAATCGCAAAACAGTCATTTCTTCATTGCCGTCCAAAAACAACGCTTTTTTTACACTCCGGTCTCCCTTTCTCTTGGAAACAATGACTTACATCAATTCTTTTACATAATTCTTGTTTCTCATGACATTTCTAACATTGCCCACAATTATCAACTTTCTAAGTCTTTCTGAGCAGGAGAAATCGCAAAACATAGTCATTTCTTCATTGCCGTACAAAAACAACGCTTTTTTACACTCCGGTCTCCCTTTCTCTTGGAAACAATGACTTACATCAATTCTTTTACATAATTCTTGTTTCTCATGACATTTCTAACATTGCCCACAATTATCAACTTTCTAAGTCTTTCTGAGCAAGAGAAATCGCAAAACAGTCATTTCTTCATTGCCGTCCAAAAACAACGCTTTTTTACACTCCGGTCTCCCTTTCTCTTGGAAACAATGACTTACATCAATTCTTTTACATAATTCTTGTTTCTCATGACATTTCTAACATTTCCCACAATTATCAACTTTCTAAGTCTTTCTGAGCAGGAGAAATCGCAAAACATAGTCATTTCTTCATTGCCGTCCAAAAACAACGCTTTTTTACACTCCTGTCTCCCTTTCTCTTGGAAACAATGACTTACATCAATTTTTTTACATAATTCTTGTTTCTCATGACATTTCTAACATTGCCCACAATTATCAACTTTCTAAGTCTTTCTGAGCAAGAGAAATCGCAAAACAGTCATTTCTTCATTGCCGTCCAAAAACAACGCTTTTTTACACTCCGGTCTCCCTTTCTCTTGGAAACAATGACTTACATCAATTCTTTTATATAATTCATGTTTCTCATGACATTTCTAACATTGCCCACAATTATCAACTTTCTAAGTCTTTCTGAGCAAGAGAAATCAAAAAACAGTCATTTCTTCATTGCCGTCCAAAAACAACGCTTTTTTACACTCCGGTCTCCCTTTCTCTTGGAAACAATGACTTACATCAATTCTTTTACATAATTCTTGTTTCTCATGACATTTCTAACATTGCCCACAATTATCAACTTTCTAAGTCTTTCTGAGCAAGAGAAATCGCAAAACAGTCATTTCTTCATTGCCGTCCAAAAACAACGCTTTTTTACACTCCGGTCTCCCTTTCTCTTGGAAACAATGACTTACATCAATTCTTTTACATAATTCTTGTTTCTCATGACATTTCTAACATTTCCCACAATTATCAACTTTCTAAGTCTTTCTGAGCAGGAGAAATCGCAAAACATAGTCATTTCTTCATTGCCGTCCAAAAAAAACGCTTTTTTACACTCCTGTCTCCCTTTCTCTTGGAAACAATGACTTACATCAATTCTTTTACATAATTCTTGTTTCTCATGACATTTCTAACATTGCCACAATTATCAACTTTCTAAGTCTTTCTGAGCAGGAGAAATCGCAAAATATAGTCATTTCTTCATTGCCGTCCAAAAACAACGCTTTTTTACACTCCGGTCTCCCTTTCTCTTGGAAACAATGACTTACATCAATTCTTTTACATAATTCTTGTTTCTCATGACATTTCTAACATTGCCCACAATTATCAACTTTCTAAGTCTTTCTGAGCAAGAGAAATCGCAAAACAGTCATTTCTTCATTGCCGTCCAAAAACAACGCTTTTTTACACTCCGGTCTCCCTTTCTCTTGGAAACAATGACTTACATCAATTCTTTTACATAATTCTTGTTTCTCATGACATTTCTAACATTTCCCACAATTATCAACTTTCTAAGTCTTTCTGAGCAGGAGAAATCGCAAAACATAGTCATTTCTTCATTGCCGTCCAAAAACAACGCTTTTTTACACTCCTGTCTCCCTTTCTCTTGGAAACAATGACTTACATCAATTCTTTTACATAATTCTTGTTTCTCATGACATTTCTAACATTGCCCACAATTATCAACTTTCTAAGTCTTTCTGAGCAGGAGAAATCGCAAAACATAGTCATTTCTTCATTGCCGTCCAAAAACAACGCTTTTTTACACTCCGGTCTCCCTTTCTCTTGGAAACAATGACTTACATCAATTTTTTTACATAATTCTTGTTTCTCATGACATTTCTAACATTGCCCACAATTATCAACTTTCTAAGTCTTTCTGAGCAAGAGAAATCGCAAAACAGTCATTTCTTCATTGCCGTCCAAAAACAACGCTTTTTTACACTCCGGTCTCCCTTTCTCTTGGAAACAATGACTTACATCAATTCTTTTACATAATTCATGTTTCTCATGACATTTCTAACATTGCCCACAATTATCAACTTTCTAAGTCTTTCTGAGCAAGAGAAATCAAAAAACAGTCATTTCTTCATTGCCGTCCAAAAACAACGCTTTTTTACACTCCGGTCTCCCTTTCTCTTGGAAACAATGACTTACATCAATTCTTTTACATAATTCTTGTTTCTCATGACATTTCTAACATTGCCCACAATTATCAACTTTCTAAGTCTTTCTGAGCAGGAGAAATCGCAAAACATAGTCATTTCTTCATTGCCGTCCAAAAACAACGCTTTTTTACACTCCGGTCTCCCTTTCTCTTGGAAACAATGACATCAATTCTTTTACATAATTCTTGTTTCTCATGACATTTCTAACATTGCCCACAATTATCAACTTTCTAAGTCTTTCTGAGCAAGAGAAATCGCAAAACAGTCATTTCTTCATTGCCGTCCAAAAACAACGCTTTTTTACACTCCGGTCTCCCTTTCTCTTGGAAACAATGACTTACATCAATTCTTTTACATAATTCATGTTTCTCATGACATTTCTAACATTGCCCACAATTATCAACTTTCTAAGTCTTTCTGAGCAAGAGAAATCAAAAAACAGTCATTTCTTCATTGCCGTCCAAAAACAACGCTTTTTTACACTCCGGTCTCCCTTTCTCTTGGAAACAATGACTTACATCAATTCTTTTACATAATTCTTGTTTCTCATGACATTTCTAACATTGCCCACAATTATCAACATTCTAAGTCTTTCTGAGCAAGAGAAATCAAAAAACAGTCATATCTTCATTGCCGTCCAAAAACAACGCTTTTTTACACTCCGGTCTCCCTTTCTCTTGGAAACAATGACTTACATCAATTCTTTTACATAATTCTTCTTTCTCATGACATTTCTAACATTGCCACAATTATCAACTTTCTAAGTCTTTCTGAGCAAGAGAAATCAAAAAACAGTCATTTCTTCATTGCCGTCCAAAAACAACGCTTTTTTACACTCCGGTCTCCCTTTCTCTTGGAAACAATGACTTACATCAATTCTTTTACATAATTCTTGTTTCTCATGACATTTCTAACATTGCCCACAATTATCAACTTTCTAAGTCTTTCTGAGCAAGAGAAATCGCAAAACAGTCATTTCTTCATTGCCGTCCAAAAACAACGCTTTTTTACACTCCGGTCTCCCTTTCTCTTGGAAACAATGACTTACATCAATTCTTTTACATAATTCTTGTTTCTCATGGTATTTCTAACATTTCCCACAATTATCAACTTTCTAAGTCTTTCTGAGCAGGAGAAATCGCAAAACATAGTCATTTCTTCATTGCCGTCCAAAAAAAACGCTTTTTTACACTCCTGTCTCCCTTTCTCTTGGAAACAATGACTTACATCAATTCTTTTACATAATTCTTGTTTCTCATGACATTTCTAACATTGCCCACAATTATCAACTTTCTAAGTCTTTCTGAGCAGGAGAAATCGCAAAACATAGTCATTTCTTCATTGCCGTCCAAAAACAACGCTTTTTTACACTCCGGTCTCCCTTTCTCTTGGAAACAATGACTTACATCAATTCTTTTACATAATTCTTGTTTCTCATGACATTTCTAACATTGCCCACAATTATCAACTTTCTAAGTCTTTCTGAGCAAGAGAAATCGCAAAACAGTCATTTCTTCATTGCCGTCCAAAAACAACGCTTTTTTACACTCCGGTCTCCCTTTCTCTTAGAAACAATGACTTACATCAATTCTTTTACATAATTCTTGTTTCTCATGACATTTCTAACATTGCCCACAATTATCAACTTTCTAAGTCTTTCTGAGCAGGAGAAATCGCAAAACATAGTCATTTCTTCATTGCCGTCCAAAAACAACGCTTTTTTACACTCCGGTCTCCCTTTCTCTTGGAAACAATGACTTACATCAATTCTTTTACATAATTCTTGTTTCTCATGACATTTCTAACATTGCCCACAATTATCAACTTTCTAAGTCTTTCTGAGCAAGAGAAATCGCAAAACAGTCATTTCTTCATTGCCGTCCAAAAACAACGCTTTTTTTACACTCCGGTCTCCCTTTCTCTTGGAAACAATGACTTACATCAATTCTTTTACATAATTCTTGTTTCTCATGACATTTCTAACATTGCCCACAATTATCAACTTTCTAAGTCTTTCTGAGCAGGAGAAATCGCAAAACATAGTCATTTCTTCATTGCCGTCCAAAAACAACGCTTTTTTACACTCCGGTCTCCCTTTCTCTTGGAAACAATGACTTACATCAATTCTTTTACATAATTCTTGTTTCTCATGACATTTCTAACATTGCCCACAATTATCAACTTTCTAAGTCTTTCTGAGCAAGAGAAATCGCAAAACAGTCATTTCTTCATTGCGTCCAAAAACAACGCTTTTTTACACTCCGGTCTCCCTTTCTCTTGGAAACAATGACTTACATCAATTCTTTTACATAATTCTTGTTCTCATGACATTTCTAACATTTCCCACAATTATCAACTTTCTAAGTCTTTCTGAGCAGGAGAAATCGCAAAACATAGTCATTTCTTCATTGCCGTCCAAAAACAACGCTTTTTTACACTCCTGTCTCCCTTTCTCTTGGAAACAATGACTTACATCAATTCTTTTACATAATTCTTGTTTCTCATGACATTTCTAACATTGCCCACAATTATCAACTTTCTAAGTCTTTCTGAGCAGGAGAAATCGCAAAACATAGTCATTTCTTCATTGCCGTCCAAAAACAACGCTTTTTTACACTCCTGTCTCCCTTTCTCTTGGAAACAATGACTTACATCAATTCTTTTACATAATTCTTGTTTCTCATGACATTTCTAACATTGCCCACAATTATCAACTTTCTAAGTCTTTCTGAGCAGGAGAAATCGCAAAACATAGTCATTTCTTCATTGCCGTCCAAAAACAACGCTTTTTTACACTCCTGTCTCCCTTTCTCTTGGAAACAATGACTTACATCAATTCTTTTACATAATTCTTGTTTCTCATGACATTTCTAACATTGCCCACAATTATCAACTTCTCTAAGTCTTTCTGAGCAGGAGAAATCGCAAAACATAGTCATTTCTTCATTGCCGTCCAAAAACAACGCTTTTTTACACTCCGGTCTCCCTTTCTCTTGGAAACAATGACTTACATCAATTCTTTTACATAATTCTTGTTTCTCATGACATTTCTAACATTGCCCACAATTATCAACTTTCTAAGTCTTTCTGAGCAAGAGAAATCGCAAAACAGTCATTTCTTCATTGCCGTCCAAAAACAACGCTTTTTTACACTCCGGTCTCCCTTTCTCTTGGAAACAATGACTTACATCAATTCTTTTACATAATTCTTGTTTCTCATGACATTTCTAACATTGCCCACAATTATCAACTTTCTAAGTCTTTCTGAGCAGGAGAAATCGCAAAACATAGTCATTTCTTCATTGCCGTCCAAAAACAACGCTTTTTTACACTCCGGTCTCCCTTTCTCTTGGAAACAATGACTTACATCAATTCTTTTACATAATTCTTGTTTCTCATGACATTTCTAACATTGCCCACAATTATCAACTTTCTAAGTCTTTCTGAGCAGGAGAAATCGCAAAACATAGTCATTTCTTCATTGCCGTCCAAAAACAACGCTTTTTTACACTCCGGTCTCCCTTTCTCTTGGAAACAATGACTTACATCAATTCTTTTACATAATTCTTGTTTCTCATGACATTTCTAACATTGCCCACAATTATCAACTTTCTAAGTCTTTCTGAGCAAGAGAAATAAAAAAACAGTCATTTCTTCATTGCCGTCCAAAAACAACGCTTTTTTACACTCCGGTCTCCCTTTCTCTTGGAAACAATGACTTACATCAATTCTTTTACATAATTCTTGTTTCTCATGACATTTCTAACATTGCCCACAATTATCAACTTTCTAAGTCTTTCTGAGCAAGAGAAATCAAAAAACAGTCATTTCTTCATTGCCGTCCAAAAACAACGCTTTTTTACACTCCGGTCTCCCTTTCTCTTGGAAACAATGACTTACATCAATTCTTTTACATAATTCTTGTTTCTCATGACATTTCTAACATTGCCCACAATTATCAACTTTCTAAGTCTTTCTGAGCAGGAGAAATCGCAAAACATAGTCATTTCTTCATTGCCGTCCAAAAACAACGCTTTTTTACACTCCTGTCTCCCTTTCTCTTGGAAACAATGACTTACATCAATTCTTTTACATAATTCTTGTTTCTCATGACATTTCTAACATTGCCCACAATTATCAACTTTCTAAGTCTTTCTGAGCAGGAGAAATCGCAAAACATAGTCATTTCTTCATTGCCGTCCAAAAAAAAACGCTTTTTTACACTCCTGTCTCCCTTTCTCTTGGAAACAATGACTTACATCAATTCTTTTACATAATTCTTGTTTCTCATGACATTTATAACATTGCCCCACAATTATCAACTTTCTAAGTCTTTCTGAGCAGGAGAAATCGCAAAACATAGTCATTTCTTCATTGCCGTCCAAAAACAACGCTTTTTTACACTCCGGTCTCCCTTTCTCTTGGAAACAATGACTTACATCAATTCTTTTACATAATTCTTGTTTCTCATGACATTTCTAACATTGCCCACAATTATCAACTTTCTAAGTCTTTCTGAGCAAGAGAAATCGCAAAACAGTCATTTCTTCATTGCCGTCCAAAAACAACGCTTTTTTACACTCCGGTCTCCCTTTCTCTTGGAAACAATGACTTACATCAATTCTTTTACATAATTCTTGTTTCTCATGACATTTCTAACATTTCCCACAATAATCAACTTTCTAAGTCTTTCTGAGCAGGAAAAATCGCAAACATAGTCATTTCTTCATTGCCGTCCAAAAACAACGCTTTTTTACACTCCGGTCTCCCTTTCTCTTGGAAACAATGACTTACATCAATTCTTTTACATAATTCTTGTTTCTCATGACATTTCTAACATTGCCCACAATTATCAACTTTCTAAGTCTTTCTGAGCAGGAGAAATCGCAAAACATAGTCATTTCTTCATTGCCGTCCAAAAACAACGCTTTTTTACACTCCTGTCTCCCTTTCTCTTGGAAACAATGACTTACATCAATTCTTTTACATAATTCTTGTTTCTCATGACATTTCTAACATTGCCCACAATTATCAACTTTCTAAGTCTTTCTGAGCAGGAGAAATCGCAAAACATAGTCATTTCTTCATTGCCGTCCAAAAACAACGCTTTTTTACACTCCAGTCTCCCTTTCTCTTGGAAACAATGACTTACATCAATTCTTTTACATAATTCTTGTTTCTCATGACATTTCTAACATTGCCCACAATTATCAACTTTCTAAGTCTTTCTGAGCAGGAGAAATCGCAAAACATAGTCATTTCTTCATTGCCGTCCAAAAACAACGCTTTTTTACACTCCGGTCTCCCTTTCTCTTGGAAACAATGACTTACATCAATTCTTTTACATAATTCTTGTTTCTCATGACATTTCTAACATTTCCCACAATTATCAACTTTCTAAGTCTTTCTGAGCAGGAGAAATCGCAAAACATAGTCATTTCTTCATTGCCGTCCAAAAACAACGCTTTTTTACACTCCTGTCTCCCTTTCTCTTGGAAACAATGACTTACATCAATTCTTTTACATAATTCTTGTTTCTCATGACATTTCTAACATTGCCCACAATTATCAACTTTCTAAGTCTTTCTGAGCAGGAGAAATCGCAAAACATAGTCATTTCTTCATTGCCGTCCAAAAACAACGCTTTTTTACACTCCGGTCTCCCTTTCTCTTGGAAACAATGACTTACATCAATTCTTTTACATAATTCTTGTTTCTCATGACATTTCTAACATTGCCCACAATTATCAACTTTCTAAGTCTTTCTGAGCAAGAGAAATCGCAAAACAGTCATTTCTTCATTGCCGTCCAAAAACAACGCTTTTTTACACTCCGGTCTCCCTTTCTCTTGGAAACAATGACTTACATCAATTCTTTTACATAATTCTTGTTTCTCATGACATTTCTAACATTGCCCACAATTATCAACTTTCTAAGTCTTTCTGAGCAGGAGAAATCGCAAAACATAGTCATTTCTTCATTGCCGTCCAAAAACAACGCTTTTTTACACTCCTGTCTCCTTTCTCTTGGAAACAATGACTTACATCAATTCTTTTACATAATTCTTGTTTCTCATGACATTTCTAACATTGCCCACAATTATCAACTTTCTAAGTCTTTCTGAGCAGGAGAAATCGCAAAACATAGTCATTTCTTCATTGCCGTCCAAAAACAACGCTTTTTTACACTCCGGTCTCCCTTTCTCTTGGAAACAATGACTTACATCAATTCTTTTACATAATTCTTGTTTCTCATGACATTTCTAACATTGCCCACAATTATCAACTTTCTAAGTCTTTCTGAGCAAGAGAATCAAAAAACAGTCATTTCTTCATTGCCGTCCAAAAACAACGCTTTTTTACACTCCGGTCTCCCTTTCTCTTGGAAACAATGACTTACATCAATTCTTTTACATAATTCTTGTTTCTCATGACATTTCTAACATTGCCCACAATTATCAACTTTCTAAGTCTTTCTGAGCAAGAGAAATCAAAAAACAGTCATTTCTTCATTGCCGTCCAAAAACAACGCTTTTTTACACTCCGGTCTCCCTTTCTCTTGGAAACAATGACTTACATCAATTCTTTTACATAATTCTTGTTTCTCATGACATTTCTAACATTGCCCACAATTATCAACTTTCTAAGTCTTTCTGAGCAGGAGAAATCGCAAAACATAGTCATTTCTTCATTGCCGTCCAAAAAAAACGCTTTTTTACACTCCTGTCTCCCTTTCTCTTGGAAACAATGACTTACATCAATTCTTTTACATAATTCTTGTTTCTCATGACATTTATAACATTGCCCACAATTATCAACTTTCTAAGTCTTTCTGAGCAGGAGAAATCGCAAAACATAGTCATTTCTTCATTGCCGTCCAAAAACAACGCTTTTTTACACTCCGGTCTCCCTTTCTCTTGGAAACAATGACTTACATCAATTCTTTTACATAATTCTTGTTTCTCATGACATTTCTAACATTGCCCACAATTATCAACTTTCTAAGTCTTTCTGAGCAAGAGAAATCGCAAAACAGTCATTTCTTCATTGCCGTCCAAAAACAACGCTTTTTTACACTCCGGTCTCCCTTTCTCTTGGAAACAATGACTTACATCAATTCTTTTACATAATTCTTGTTTCTCATGACATTTCTAACATTTCCCACAATAATCAACTTTCTAAGTCTTTCTGAGCAGGAAAAATCGCAAAACATAGTCATTTCTTCATTGCCGTCCAAAAACAACGCTTTTTTACACTCCGGTCTCCCTTTCTCTTGGAAACAATGACTTACATCAATTCTTTTACATAATTCTTGTTTCTCATGACATTTCTAACATTGCCCCACAATTATCAACTTTCTAAGTCTTTCTGAGCAGGAGAAATCGCAAAACATAGTCATTTCTTCATTGCCGTCCAAAAACAACGCTTTTTTACACTCCTGTCTCCCTTTCTCTTGGAAACAATGACTTACATCAATTCTTTTACATAATTCTTGTTTCTCATGACATTTCTAACATTGCCCACAATTATCAACTTTCTAAGTCTTTCTGAGCAGGAGAAATCGCAAAACATAGTCATTTCTTCATTGCCGTCCAAAAAACAACGCTTTTTTACACTCCAGTCTCCCTTTCTCTTGGAAACAATGACTTACATCAATTCTTTTACATAATTCTTGTTTCTCATGACATTTCTAACATTGCCCCACAATTATCAACTTTCTAAGTCTTTCTGAGCAGGAGAAATCGCAAAACATAGTCATTTCTTCATTGCCGTCCAAAAACAACGCTTTTTTACACTCCGGTCTCCCTTTCTCTTGGAAACAATGACTTACATCAATTCTTTTACATAATTCTTGTTTCTCATGACATTTCTAACATTTCCCACAATTATCAACTTTCTAAGTCTTTCTGAGCAGGAGAAATCGCAAAACATAGTCATTTCTTCATTGCCGTCCAAAAACAACGCTTTTTTACACTCCTGTCTCCCTTTCTCTTGGAAACAATGACTTACATCAATTCTTTTACATAATTCTTGTTTCTCATGACATTTCTAACATTGCCCACAATTATCAACTTTCTAAGTCTTTCTGAGCAGGAGAAATCGCAAAACATAGTCATTTCTTCATTGCCGTCCAAAAACAACGCTTTTTTACACTCCGGTCTCCCTTTCTCTTGGAAACAATGACTTACATCAATTCTTTTACATAATTCTTGTTTCTCATGACATTTCTAACATTGCCCACAATTATCAACTTTCTAAGTCTTTCTGAGCAAGAGAAATCGCAAAACAGTCATTTCTTCATTGCCGTCCAAAAACAACGCTTTTTTACACTCCGGTCTCCCTTTCTCTTGGAAACAATGACTTACATCAATTCTTTTACATAATTCTTGTTTCTCATGACATTTCTAACATTGCCCACAATTATCAACTTTCTAAGTCTTTCTGAGCAGGAGAAATCGCAAAACATAGTCATTTCTTCATTGCCGTCCAAAAACAACGCTTTTTTACACTCCTGTCTCCCTTTCTCTTGGAAACAATGACTTACATCAATTCTTTTACATAATTCTTGTTTCTCATGACATTTCTAACATTGCCCACAATTATCAACTTTCTAAGTCTTTCTGAGCAGGAGAAATCGCAAAACATAGTCATTTCTTCATTGCCGTCCAAAAACAACGCTTTTTTACACTCCGGTCTCCCTTTCTCTTGGAAACAATGACTTACATCAATTCTTTTACATAATTCTTGTTTCTCATGACATTTCTAACATTGCCCACAATTATCAACTTTCTAAGTCTTTCTGAGCAAGAGAAATCAAAAAACAGTCATTTCTTCATTGCCGTCCAAAAACAATGCTTTTTTACACTCCGGTCTCCCTTTCTCTTGGAAACAATGACTTACATCAATTCTTTTACATAATTCTTGTTTCTCATGACATTTCTAACATTGCCCACAATTATCAACTTTCTAAGTCTTTCTGAGCAGGAGAAATCGCAAAACATAGTCATTTCTTCATTGCCGTCCAAAAAAAACGCTTTTTTACACTCCTGTCTCCCTTTCTCTTGGAAACAATGACTTACATCAATTCTTTTACATAATTCTTGTTTCTCATGACATTTCTAACATTGCCCACAATTATCAACTTTCTAAGTCTTTCTGAGCAGGAGAAAATCGCAAAACATAGTCATTTCTTCATTGCCGTCCAAAACAACGCTTTTTTGCATTCCTGTCTCACTTTCTCTTAGAAACAATGATTTACATCAATCCTTTTACATAATTCTTGTTTCTCATGACATTTCTAACATTGCCCACAATTATCAACTTTCTAAGTCTTTCTGAGCAGGAGAAATCGCAAAACATAGTCATTTCTTCATTGCCGTCCAAAAACAACGCTTTTTTTGCATTCCTGTCTCACTTTCTCTTAGAAACAATGATTTACATCAATCCTTTTACATAATTCTTGTTTCTCATGACATTTCTACCATTGCCCACAATTATCAACTTTCTAAGTCCTTTCTGAGCAGGAGAAATCCCAAAACATAGTCATTTCTTCATTGCCGTACAAAAACAACGCTTTTTTGCATTCCTGTCTCACTTTCTCTTAGAAACAATGATTTACATCAATTCTTTTACATAATTCTTGTTTCTCATGACATTTCTAACATTGCCCACAATTATCAACTTTCTAAGTCTTTCTGAGCAGGAGAAATCGCAAAACATAGTCATTTCTTCATTGCCGTCCAAAAACAACGCTTTTTTACACTCCGGTCTCCCTTTCTCTTGGAAACAATGACTTACATCAATTCTTTTACATAATTCTTGTTTCTCATGACATTTCTAACATTGCCCACAATTATCAACTTTCTAAGTCTTTCTGAGCAAGAGAAATCAAAAAACAGTCATTTCTTCATTGCCGTCCAAAACAACGCTTTTTTACACTCCGGTCTCCCTTTCTCTTGGAAACAATGACTTACATCAATTCTTTTACATAATTCTTGTTTCTCATGACATTTCTAACATTGCCCACAATTATCAACTTTCTAAGTCTTTCTGAGCAGGAGAAATCGCAAAACATAGTCATTTCTTCATTGCCGTCCAAAAACAACGCTTTTTTACACTCCGGTCTCCCTTTCTCTTGGAAACAATGACTTACATCAATTCTTTTACATAATTCTTGTTTCTCATGACATTTCTAACATTGCCCACAATTATCAACTTTCTAAGTCTTTCTGAGCAAGAGAAATCAAAAAACAGTCATTTCTTCATTGCCGTCCAAAAACAACGCTTTTTTTACACTCCGGTCTCCCTTTCTCTTGGAAACAATGACTTACATCAATTCTTTTACATAATTCTTGTTTCTCATGACATTTCTAACATTGCCCACAATTATCAACTTTCTAAGTCTTTCTGAGCAGGAGAAATCGCAAAACATAGTCATTTCTTCATTGCCGTCCAAAAAAAACGCTTTTTTACACTCCTGTCTTTCTCCCTTTCTCTTGGAAACAATGACTTACATCAATTCTTTTACATAATTCTTGTTTCTCATGACATTTCTAACATTGCCCACAATTATCAACTTTCTAAGTCTTTCTGAGCAGGAGAAATCGCAAAACATAGTCATTTCTTCATTGCCGTACAAAAACAACGCTTTTTTGCATTCCTGTCTCACTTTCTCTTAGAAACAATGATTTACATCAATTCTTTTACATAATTCTTGTTTCTCATGACATTTCTAACATTACCCACAATTATCAACTTTCTAAGTCTTTCTGAGCAGGAGAAATCGCAAAACATAGTCATTTCTTCATTGCCGTCCAAAAACAACGCTTTTTTACACTCCGGTCTCCCTTTCTCTTGGAAACAATGACTTACATCAATTCTTTTACATAATTCTTGTTTCTCATGACATTTCTAACATTGCCCACAATTATCAACTTTCTAAGTCTTTCTGAGCAAGAGAAATCAAAAAACAGTCATTTCTTCATTGCCGTCCAAAAACAACGCTTTTTTACACTCCGGTCTCCCTTTCTCTTGGAAACAATGACTTACATCAATTCTTTTACATAATTCTTGTTTCTCATGACATTTCTAACATTGCCCACAATTATCAACTTTCTAAGTCTTTCTGAGCAGGAGAAATCGCAAAACATAGTCATTTCTTCATTGCCGTCCAAAAAAAACGCTTTTTTACACTCCTGTCTCCCTTTCTCTTGGAAACAATGACTTACATCAATTCTTTTACATAATTCTTGTTTCTCATGACATTTCTAACATTGCCCACAATTATCAACTTTCTAAGTCTTTCTGAGCAGGAGAAATCGCAAAACATAGTCATTTCTTCATTGCCGTCCAAAAACAACGCTTTTTTGCATTCCTGTCTCACTTTCTCTTAGAAACAATGATTTACATCAATCCTTTTACATAATTCTTGTTGCTCATGACATTTCTAACATTCCCCACAATTATCAACTTTCTAAGTCTTTCTAAACAGGAGAAATCGCAAAACATAGTCATTTCTTCATTGCCGTACAAAAACAACGCTTTTTTGCATTCCTGTCTCACTTTCTCTTAGAAACAATGATTTACATCAATTCTTTTACATAATTCTTGTTTCTCATGACATTTCTAACATTGCCCACATTATCAACTTTCTAAGTCTTTCTGAGCAGGAGAAATCGCAAAACATAGTCATTTCTTCATTGCCGTCCAAAAACAACGCTTTTTTACACTCCTGTCTCCCTTTCTCTTGGAAACAATGGACTTACATCAATTCTTTTACATAATTCTTGTTTCTCATGACATTTCTAACATTGCCCACAATTATCAACTTTCTAAGTCTTTCTGAGCAGGAGAAATCGCAAAACAGTCATTTCTTCATTGCCGTCCAAAAACAACGCTTTTTTACACTCCGGTCTCCCTTTCTCTTGGAAACAATGACTTACATCAATTCTTTTACATAATTCTTGTTTCTCATGACATTTCTAACATTGCCCACAATTATCAACTTTCTAAGTCTTTCTGAGCAGGAGAAATCGCAAAACAGTCATTTCTTCATTGCCGTCCAAAAACAACGCTTTTTTACACTCCGGTCTCCCTTTCTCTTGGAAACAATGACTTACATCAATTCTTTTACATAATTCTTGTTTCTCATGACATTTCTAACATTGCCCACAATTATCAACTTTCTAAGTCTTTCTGAGCAGGAGAAATCGCAAAACATAGTCATTTCTTCATTGCCGTCCAAAAACAACGCTTTTTTACACTCCTGTCTCCCTTTCTCTTGGAAACAATGACTTACATCAATTCTTTTACATAATTCTTGTTTCTCATGACATTTCTAACATTGCCCACAATTATCAACTTTCTAAGTCTTTCTGAGCAGGAGAAATCGCAAAACATAGTCATTTCTTCATTGCCGTCCAAAAACAACGCTTTTTTACACTCCGGTCTCCCTTTCTCTTGGAAACAATGACTTACATCAATTCTTTTACATAATTCTTGTTTCTCATGACATTTCTAACATTGCCCACAATTATCAACTTTCTAAGTCTTTCTGAGCAAGAGAAATCGCAAAACAGTCATTTCTTCATTGCCGTCCAAAAACAACGCTTTTTTACACTCCTGTCTCCCTTTCTCTTGGAAACAATGACTTACATCAATTCTTTTACATAATTCTTGTTTCTCATGATATTTCTAACATTGCCCACAATTATCAACTTTCTAAGTCTTTCTGAGCAGGAGAAATCGCAAAACATAGTCATTTCTTCATTGCCGTCCAAAAACAACGCTTTTTTACACTCCTGTCTCCCTTTCTCTTGGAAACAATGACTTACATCAATTCTTTTACATAATTCTTGTTTCTCATGACATTTCTAACATTGCCCACAATTATCAACTTTCTAAGTCTTTCTGAGCAGGAGAAATCGCAAAACATAGTCATTTCTTCATTGCCGTCCAAAAACAACGCTTTTTTACACTCCGGTCTCCCTTTCTCTTGGAAACAATGACTTACATCAATTCTTTTACATAATTCTTGTTTCTCATGACATTTCTAACATTGCCCACAATTATCAACTTTCTAAGTCTTTCTGAGCAAGAGAAATAAAAAACAGTCATTTCTTCATTGCCGTCCAAAAACAACGCTTTTTTACACTCCGGTCTCCCTTTCTCTTGGAAACAATGACTTACATCAATTCTTTTACATAATTCTTGTTTCTCATGACATTTCTAACATTGCCCACAATTATCAACTTTCTAAGTCTTTCTGAGCAGGAGAAATCGCAAAACATAGTCATTTCTTCATTGCCGTCCAAAAACAACGCTTTTTTACACTCCGGTCTCCCTTTCTCTTGGAAACAATGACTTACATCAATTCTTTTACATAATTCTTGTTTCTCATGACATTTCTAACATTGCCCACAATTATCAACTTTCTAAGTCTTTCTGAGCAAGAGAAATCAAAAAACAGTCATTTCTTCATTGCCGTCCAAAAACAACGCTTTTTTACACTCCGGTCTCCTTTCTCTTGGAAACAATGACTTACATCAATTCTTTTACATAATTCTTGTTTCTCATGACATTTCTAACATTGCCCACAATTATCAACTTTCTAAGTCTTTCTGAGCAGGAGAAATCGCAAAACATAGTCATTTCTTCATTGCCGTCCAAAAACAACGCTTTTTTACACTCCGGTCTCCCTTTCTCTTGGAAACAATGACTTACATCAATTCTTTTACATAATTCTTGTTTCTCATGACATTTCTAACATTGCCCACAATTATCAACTTTCTAAGTCTTTCTGAGCAGGAGAAATCGCAAAACATAGTCATTTCTTCATTGCCGTCCAAAAACAACGCTTTTTTACACTCCTGTCTCCCTTTCTCTTGGAAACAATGACTTACATCAATTCTTTTACATAATTCTTGTTTCTCATGACATTTCTAACATTGCCCACAATTATCAACTTTCTAAGTCTTTCTGAGCAGGAGAAATCGCAAAACATAGTCATTTCTTCATTGCCGTCCAAAAACAACGCTTTTTTACACTCCGGTCTCCCTTTCTCTTGGAAACAATGACTTACATCAATTCTTTTACATAATTCTTGTTTCTCATGACATTTCTAACATTGCCCACAATTATCAACTTTCTAAGTCTTTCTGAGCAAGAGAAATCGCAAAACAGTCATTTCTTCATTGCCGTCCAAAAACAACGCTTTTTTACACTCCTGTCTCCCTTTCTCTTGGAAACAATGACTTACATCAATTCTTTTACATAATTCTTGTTTCTCATGATATTTCTAACATTGCCCACAATTATCAACTTTCTAAGTCTTTCTGAGCAGGAGAAATCGCAAAACATAGTCATTTCTTCATTGCCGTCCAAAAACAACGCTTTTTTACACTCCTGTCTCCCTTTCTCTTGGAAACAATGACTTACATCAATTCTTTTACATAATTCTTGTTTCTCATGACATTTCTAACATTGCCCACAATTATCAACTTTCTAAGTCTTTCTGAGCAGGAGAAATCGCAAAACATAGTCATTTCTTCATTGCCGTCCAAAAACAACGCTTTTTTACACTCCGGTCTCCCTTTCTCTTGGAAACAATGACTTACATCAATTCTTTTACATAATTCTTGTTTCTCATGACATTTCTAACATTGCCCACAATTATCAACTTTCTAAGTCTTTCTGAGCAAGAGAAATCAAAAAACAGTCATTTCTTCATTGCCGTCCAAAAACAACGCTTTTTTACACTCCGGTCTCCCTTTCTCTTGGAAACAATGACTTACATCAATTCTTTTACATAATTCTTGTTTCTCATGACATTTCTAACATTGCCCACAATTATCAACTTTCTAAGTCTTTCTGAGCAGGAGAAATCGCAAAACATAGTCATTTCTTCATTGCCGTCCAAAAAAAACGCTTTTTTACACTCCTGTCTCCCTTTCTCTTGGAAACAATGACTTACATCAATTCTTTTACATAATTCTTGTTTCTCATGACATTTCTAACATTGCCCACAATTATCAACTTTCTAAGTCTTTCTGAGCAGGAGAAATCGCAAAACATAGTCATTTCTTCATTGCCGTCCAAAAACAACGCTTTTTTGCATTCCTGTCTCACTTTCTCTTAGAAACAATGATTTACATCAATCCTTTTACATAATTCTTGTTTCTCATGACATTTCTACCATTGCCCACAATTATCAACTTTCTAAGTCTTTCTGAGCAGGAGAAATCCCAAAACATAGTCATTTCTTCATTGCCGTACAAAAACAACGCTTTTTGCATTCCTGTCTCACTTTCTCTTAGAAACAATGATTTACATCAATCCTTTTACATAATTCTTGTTTCTCATGACATTTCTAACATTGCCCACAATTATCAACTTTCTAAGTCTTTCTGAGCAGGAGAAATTGCAAAACATAGTCATTTCTTCATTGCCGTACAAAAACAACGCTTTTTTGCATTCCTGTCTCACTTTCTCTTAGAAACAATGATTTACATCAATCCTTTTACATAATTCTTGTTTCTCATGACATTTCTAACATTGCCCACAATTATCAACTTTCTAAGTCTTTCTGAGTAGGAGAAATCGCAAAACATAGTCATTTCTTCATTGCCGTACAAAAACAACGCTTTTTGCATTCCTGTCTCACTTTCTCTTAGAAACAATGATTTACATCAATCCTTTTACATAATTCTTGTTGCTCATGACATTTCTAACATTCCCCACAATTATCAACTTTCTAAGTCTTTCTAAACAGGAGAAATCGCAAAACATAGTCATTTCTTCATTGCCGTACAAAAACAACGCTTTTTTGCATTCCTGTCTCACTTTCTCTTAGAAACAATGATTTACATCAATCCTTTTACATAATTCTTGTTTCTCATGACATTTCTAACATTGCCCACAATTATCAACTTTCTAAGTCTTTCTGAGCAAGAGAAATCGCAAAACAGTCATTTCTTCATTGCCGTCCAAAAACAACGCTTTTTTACACTCCGGTCTCCCTTTCTCTTGAAAACAATGACTTACATCAATTCTTTTACATAATTCTTGTTTCTCATGACATTTCTAACATTGCCCACAATTATCAACTTTCTAAGTCTTTCTGAGCAAGAGAAATCGCAAAACAGTCATTTCTTCATTGCCGTCCAAAAACAACGCTTTTTTACACTCCGGTCTCCCTTTCTCTTGGAAACAATGACTTACATCAATTCTTTTACATAATTCTTGTTTCTCATGACATTTCTAACATTGCCCACAATTATCAACTTTCTAAGTCTTTCTGAGCAGGAGAAATCGCAAAACATAGTCATTTCTTCATTGCCGTCCAAAAACAACGATTTTTTACACTCCTGTCTCCCTTTCTCTTGGAAACAATGACTTACATCAATTCTTTTACATAATTCTTGTTTCTCATGACATTTCTAACATTGCCCACAATTATCAACTTTCTAAGTCTTTCTGAGCAGGAGAAATCGCAAAACATAGTCATTTCTTCATTGCCGTCCAAAAACAACGCTTTTTTACACTCCTGTCTCCCTTTCTCTTGGAAACAATGACTTACATCAATTCTTTTACATAATTCTTGTTTCTCATGACATTTCTAACATTGCCCACAATTATCAACTTTCTAAGTCTTTCTGAGCAGGAGAAATCGCAAAACATAGTCATTTCTTCATTGCCGTCCAAAAACAACGCTTTTTTACACTCCGGTCTCCCTTTCTCTTGGAAACAATGACTTACATCAATTCTTTTACATAATTCTTGTTTCTCATGACATTTCTAACATTGCCCACAATTATCAACTTTCTAAGTCTTTCTGAGCAAGAGAAATCAAAAAACAGTCATTTCTTCATTGCCGTCCAAAAACAACGCTTTTTTACACTCCGGTCTCCCTTTCTCTTGGAAACAATGACTTACATCAATTCTTTTACATAATTCTTGTTTCTCATGACATTTCTAACATTGCCCACAATTATCAACTTTCTAAGTCTTTCTGAGCAGGAGAAATCGCAAAACATAGTCATTTCTTCATTGCCGTCCAAAAAAAACGCTTTTTTACACTCCTGTCTCCCTTTCTCTTGGAAACAATGACTTACATCAATTCTTTTACATAATTCTTGTTTCTCATGACATTTCTAACATTGCCCACAATTATCAACTTTCTAAGTCTTTCTGAGCAGGAGAAATCGCAAAACATAGTCATTTCTTCATTGCCGTCCAAAAACAACGCTTTTTTGCATTCCTGTCTCACTTTCTCTTAGAAACAATGATTTACATCAATCCTTTTACATAATTCTTGTTTCTCATGACATTTCTACCATTGCCCACAATTATCAACTTTCTAAGTCTTTCTGAGCAGGAGAAATCCCAAAACATAGTCATTTCTTCATTGCCGTACAAAAACAACGCTTTTTGCATTCCTGTTTCACTTTCTCTTAGAAACAATGATTTACATCAATCCTTTTACATAATTCTTGTTTCTCATGACATTTCTAACATTGCCCACAATTATCAACTTTCTAAGTCTTTCTGAGCAGGAGAAATCGCAAAACATAGTCATTTCTTCATTGCCGTACAAAAACAACGCTTTTTTGCATTCCTGTCTCACTTTCTCTTAGAAACAATGATTTACATCAATCCTTTTACATAATTCTTGTTGCTCATGACATTTCTAACATTCCCCACAATTATCAACTTTCTAAGTCTTTCTAAACAGGAGAAATCGCAAAACATAGTCATTTCTTCATTGCCGTACAAAAACAACGCTTTTTTGCATTCCTGTCTCACTTTCTCTTAGAAACAATGATTTACATCAATCCTTTTACATAATTCTTGTTTCTCATGACATTTCTAACATTGCCCACAATTATCAACTTTCTAAGTCTTTCTGAGCAAGAGAAATCGCAAAACAGTCATTTCTTCATTGCCGTCCAAAAACAACGCTTTTTTACACTCCGGTCTCCCTTTCTCTTGAAAACAATGACTTACATCAATTCTTTTACATAATTCTTGTTTCTCATGACATTTCTAACATTGCCCACAATTATCAACTTTCTAAGTCTTTCTGAGCAGGAGAAATCGCAAAACATAGTCATTTCTTCATTGCCGTCCAAAAACAACGCTTTTTTACACTCCTGTCTCCCTTTCTCTTGGAAACAATGACTTACATCAATTCTTTTACATAATTCTTGTTTCTCATGACATTTCTAACATTGCCCACAATTATCAACTTTCTAAGTCTTTCTGAGCAGGAGAAATCGCAAAACATAGTCATTTCTTCATTGCCGTCCAAAAACAACGCTTTTTTACACTCCTGTCTCCCTTTCTCTTGGAAACAATGACTTACATCAATTCTTTTACATAATTCTTGTTGCTCATGACATTTCTAACATTCCCCACAATTATCAACTTTCTAAGTCTTTCTAAACAGGAGAAATCGCAAAACATAGTCATTTCTTCATTGCCGTCCAAAAACAACGCTTTTTTACACTCCGGTCTCCCTTTCTCTTGGAAACAATGACTTACATCAATTCTTTTACATAATTCTTGTTTCTCATGACATTTCTAACATTGCCCACAATTATCAACTTTCTAAGTCTTTCTGAGCAAGAGAAATCGCAAAACAGTCATTTCTTCATTGCCGTCCAAAAACAACGCTTTTTTACACTCCGGTCTCCCTTTCTCTTGGAAACAATGACTTACATCAATTCTTTTACATAATTCTTGTTTCTCATGACATTTCTAACATTGCCCACAATTATCAACTTTCTAAGTCTTTCTGAGCAGGAGAAATCGCAAAACATAGTCATTTCTTCATTGCCGTCCAAAAACAACGCTTTTTTACACTCCTGTCTCCCTTTCTCTTGGAAACAATGACTTACATCAATTCTTTTACATAATTCTTGTTTCTCATGACATTTCTAACATTGCCCACAATTATCAACTTTCTAAGTCTTTCTGAGCAGGAGAAATCGCAAAACATAGTCATTTCTTCATTGCCGTCCAAAAACAACGCTTTTTTACACTCCGGTCTCCCTTTCTCTTGGAAACAATGACTTACATCAATTCTTTTACATAATTCTTGTTGCTCATGACATTTCTAACATTCCCCACAATTATCAACTTTCTAAGTCTTTCTAAACAGGAGAAATCGCAAAACATAGTCATTTCTTCATTGCCGTCCAAAAACAACGCTTTTTTACACTCCGGTCTCCCTTTCTCTTGGAAACAATGACTTACATCAATTCTTTTACATAATTCTTGTTTCTCATGACATTTCTAACATTGCCCACAATTATCAACTTTCTAAGTCTTTCTGAGCAAGAGAAATCGCAAAACAGTCATTTCTTCATTGCCGTCCAAAAACAACGCTTTTTTACACTCCGGTCTCCCTTTCTCTTGGAAACAATGACTTACATCAATTCTTTTACATAATTCTTGTTTCTCATGACATTTCTAACATTGCCCACAATTATCAACTTTCTAAGTCTTTCTGAGCAGGAGAAATCGCAAAACATAGTCATTTCTTCATTGCCGTCCAAAAACAACGCTTTTTTACACTCCTGTCTCCCTTTCTCTTGGAAACAATGACTTACATCAATTCTTTTACATAATTCTTGTTTCTCATGACATTTCTAACATTGCCCACAATTATCAACTTTCTAAGTCTTTCTGAGCAGGAGAAATCGCAAAACATAGTCATTTCTTCATTGCCGTCCAAAAACAACGCTTTTTTACACTCCGGTCTCCCTTTCTCTTGGAAACAATGACTTACATCAATTCTTTTACATAATTCTTGTTTCTCATGACATTTCTAACATTGCCCACAATTATCAACTTTCTAAGTCTTTCTGAGCAAGAGAAATCAAAAAACAGTCATTTCTTCATTGCCGTCCAAAAACAACGCTTTTTTACACTCCGGTCTCCCTTTCTCTTGGAAACAATGACTTACATCAATTCTTTTACATAATTCTTGTTTCTCATGACATTTCTAACATTGCCCACAATTATCAACTTTCTAAGTCTTTCTGAGCAGGAGAAATCGCAAAACATAGTCATTTCTTCATTGCCGTCCAAAAAAAACGCTTTTTTACACTCCTGTCTCCCTTTCTCTTGGAAACAATGACTTACATCAATTCTTTTACATAATTCTTGTTTCTCATGACATTTCTAACATTGCCCACAATTATCAACTTTCTAAGTCTTTCTGAGCAGGAGAAATCGCAAAACATAGTCATTTCTTCATTGCCGTCCAAAAACAACGCTTTTTTGCATTCCTGTCTCACTTTCTCTTAGAAACAATGATTTACATCAATCCTTTTACATAATTCTTGTTTCTCATGACATTTCTACCATTGCCCACAATTATCAACTTTCTAAGTCTTTCTGAGCAGGAGAAATCCCAAAACATAGTCATTTCTTCATTGCCGTACAAAAACAACGCTTTTTGCATTCCTGTCTCACTTTCTCTTAGAAACAATGATTTACATCAATCCTTTTACATAATTCTTGTTTCTCATGACATTTCTAACATTGCCCACAATTATCAACTTTCTAAGTCTTTCTGAGCAGGAGAAATTGCAAAACATAGTCATTTCTTCATTGCCGTACAAAAACAACGCTTTTTTGCATTCCTGTCTCACTTTCTCTTAGAAACAATGATTTACATCAATCCTTTTACATAATTCTTGTTTCTCATGACATTTCTAACATTGCCCACAATTATCAACTTTCTAAGTCTTTCTGAGTAGGAGAAATCGCAAAACATAGTCATTTCTTCATTGCCGTACAAAAACAACGCTTTTTGCATTCCTGTCTCACTTTCTCTTAGAAACAATGATTTACATCAATCCTTTCACATAATTCTTGTTGCTCATGACATTTCTAACATTCCCCACAATTATCAACTTTCTAAGTCTTTCTAAACAGGAGAAATCGCAAAACATAGTCATTTCTTCATTGCCGTACAAAAACAACGCTTTTTTGCATTCCTGTCTCACTTTCTCTTAGAAACAATGATTTACATCAATCCTTTTACATAATTCTTGTTTCTCATGACATTTCTAACATTGCCCACAATTATCAACTTTCTAAGTCTTTCTGAGCAAGAGAAATCGCAAAACAGTCATTTCTTCATTGCCGTCCAAAAACAACGCTTTTTTACACTCCGGTCGCCCTTTCTCTTGAAAACAATGACTTACATCAATTCTTTTACATAATTCTTGTTTCTCATGACATTTCTAACATTGCCCACAATTATCAACTTTCTAAGTCTTTCTGAGCAAGAGAAATCGCAAAACAGTCATTTCTTCATTGCCGTCCAAAAACAACGCTTTTTTACACTCCGGTCTCCCTTTCTCTTGGAAACAATGACTTACATCAATTCTTTTACATAATTCTTGTTTCTCATGACATTTCTAACATTGCCCACAATTATCAACTTTCTAAGTCTTTCTGAGCAGGAGAAATCGCAAAACATAGTCATTTCTTCATTGCCGTCCAAAAACAACGATTTTTTACACTCCTGTCTCCCTTTCTCTTGGAAACAATGACTTACATCAATTCTTTTACATAATTCTTGTTTCTCATGACATTTCTAACATTGCCCACAATTATCAACTTTCTAAGTCTTTCTGAGCAGGAGAAATCGCAAAACATAGTCATTTCTTCATTGCCGTCCAAAAACAACGCTTTTTTACACTCCTGTCTCCCTTTCTCTTGGAAACAATGACTTACATCAATTCTTTTACATAATTCTTGTTTCTCATGACATTTCTAACATTGCCCACAATTATCAACTTTCTAAGTCTTTCTGAGCAGGAGAAATCGCAAAACATAGTCATTTCTTCATTGCCGTCCAAAAACAACGCTTTTTTACACTCCGGTCTCCCTTTCTCTTGGAAACAATGACTTACATCAATTCTTTTACATAATTCTTGTTTCTCATGACATTTCTAACATTGCCCACAATTATCAACTTTCTAAGTCTTTCTGAGCAAGAGAAATAAAAAAACAGTCATTTCTTCATTGCCGTCCAAAAACAACGCTTTTTTACACTCCGGTCTCCCTTTCTCTTGGAAACAATGACTTACATCAATTCTTTTACATAATTCTTGTTTCTCATGACATTTCTAACATTGCCCACAATTATCAACTTTCTAAGTCTTTCTGAGCAGGAGAAATCGCAAAACATAGTCATTTCTTCATTGCCGTCCAAAAAAAACGCTTTTTTACACTCCTGTCTCCCTTTCTCTTGGAAACAATGACTTACATCAATTCTTTTACATAATTCTTGTTTCTCATGACATTTCTAACATTGCCCACAATTATCAACTTTCTAAGTCTTTCTGAGCAGGAGAAATCGCAAAACATAGTCATTTCTTCATTGCCGTCCAAAAACAACGCTTTTTTGCATTCCTGTCTCACTTTCTCTTAGAAACAATGATTTACATCAATCCTTTTACATAATTCTTGTTTCTCATGACATTTCTACCATTGCCCACAATTATCAACTTTCTAAGTCTTTCTGAGCAGGAGAAATCCCAAAACATAGTCATTTCTTCATTGCCGTACAAAAACAACGCTTTTTGCATTCCTGTTTCACTTTCTCTTAGAAACAATGATTTACATCAATCCTTTTACATAATTCTTGTTTCTCATGACATTTCTAACATTGCCCACAATTATCAACTTTCTAAGTCTTTCTGAGCAGGAGAAATCGCAAAACATAGTCATTTCTTCATTGCCGTACAAAAACAACGCTTTTTTGCATTCCTGTCTCACTTTCTCATAGAAACAATGATTTACATCAATCCTTTTACATAATTCTTGTTGCTCATGACATTTCTAACATTCCCCACAATTATCAACTTTCTAAGTCTTTCTAAACAGGAGAAATCGCAAAACATAGTCATTTCTTCATTGCCGTACAAAAACAACGCTTTTTTGCATTCCTGTCTCATTTTCTCTTAGAAACAATGATTTACATCAATCCTTTTACATAATTCTTGTTTCTCATGACATTTCTAACATTGCCCACAATTATCAACTTTCTAAGTCTTTCTGAGCAAGAGAAATCGCAAAACAGTCATTTCTTCATTGCCGTCCAAAAACAACGCTTTTTTACACTCCGGTCTCCCTTTCTCTTGAAAACAATGACTTACATCAATTCTTTTACATAATTCTTGTTTCTCATGACATTTCTAACATTGCCCACAATTATCAACTTTCTAAGTCTTTCTGAGCAGGAGAAATCGCAAAACATAGTCATTTCTTCATTGCCGTCCAAAAACAACGCTTTTTTACACTCCTGTCTCCCTTTCTCTTGGAAACAATGACTTACATCAATTCTTTTACATAATTCTTGTTTCTCATGACATTTCTAACATTGCCCACAATTATCAACTTTCTAAGTCTTTCTGAGCAGGAGAAATCGCAAAACATAGTCATTTCTTCATTGCCGTCCAAAAACAACGCTTTTTTACACTCCTGTCTCCCTTTCTCTTGGAAACAATGACTTACATCAATTCTTTTACATAATTCTTGTTGCTCATGACATTTCTAACATTCCCCACAATTATCAACTTTCTAAGTCTTTCTAAACAGGAGAAATCGCAAAACATAGTCATTTCTTCATTGCCGTCCAAAAACAACGCTTTTTTACACTCCGGTCTCCCTTTCTCTTGGAAACAATGACTTACATCAATTCTTTTACATAATTCTTGTTTCTCATGACATTTCTAACATTGCCCACAATTATCAACTTTCTAAGTCTTTCTGAGCAAGAGAAATCGCAAAACAGTCATTTCTTCATTGCCGTCCAAAAACAACGCTTTTTTACACTCCGGTCTCCCTTTCTCTTGGAAACAATGACTTACATCAATTCTTTTACATAATTCTTGTTTCTCATGACATTTCTAACATTGCCCACAATTATCAACTTTCTAAGTCTTTCTGAGCAGGAGAAATCGCAAAACATAGTCATTTCTTCATTGCCGTCCAAAAACAACGCTTTTTTACACTCCTGTCTCCCTTTCTCTTGGAAACAATGACTTACATCAATTCTTTTACATAATTCTTGTTTCTCATGACATTTCTAACATTGCCCACAATTATCAACTTTCTAAGTCTTTCTGAGCAGGAGAAATCGCAAAACATAGTCATTTCTTCATTGCCGTCCAAAAACAACGCTTTTTTACACTCCGGTCTCCCTTTCTCTTGGAAACAATGACTTACATCAATTCTTTTACATAATTCTTGTTTCTCATGACATTTCTAACATTGCCCACAATTATCAACTTTCTAAGTCTTTCTGAGCAAGAGAAATCAAAAAACAGTCATTTCTTCATTGCCGTCCAAAAACAACGCTTTTTTACACTCCGGTCTCCCTTTCTCTTGGAAACAATGACTTACATCAATTCTTTTACATAATTCTTGTTTCTCATGACATTTCTAACATTGCCCACAATTATCAACTTTCTAAGTCTTTCTGAGCAGGAGAAATCGCAAAACATAGTCATTTCTTCATTGCCGTCCAAAAAAAACGCTTTTTTACACTCCTGTCTCCCTTTCTCTTGGAAACAATGACTTACATCAATTCTTTTACATAATTCTTGTTTCTCATGACATTTCTAACATTGCCCACAATTATCAACTTTCTAAGTCTTTCTGAGCAGGAGAAATCGCAAAACATAGTCATTTCTTCATTGCCGTCCAAAAACAACGCTTTTTTGCATTCCTGTCTCACTTTCTCTTAGAAACAATGATTTACATCAATCCTTTTACATAATTCTTGTTTCTCATGACATTTCTACCATTGCCCACAATTATCAACTTTCTAAGTCTTTCTGAGCAGGAGAAATCCCAAAACATAGTCATTTCTTCATTGCCGTACAAAAACAACGCTTTTTGCATTCCTGTCTCACTTTCTCTTAGAAACAATGATTTACATCAATCCTTTTACATAATTCTTGTTTCTCATGACATTTCTAACATTGCCCACAATTATCAACTTTCTAAGTCTTTCTGAGCAGGAGAAATTGCAAAACATAGTCATTTCTTCATTGCCGTACAAAAACAACGCTTTTTTGCATTCCTGTCTCACTTTCTCTTAGAAACAATGATTTACATCAATCCTTTTACATAATTCTTGTTTCTCATGACATTTCTAACATTGCCCACAATTATCAACTTTCTAAGTCTTTCTGAGTAGGAGAAATCGCAAAACATAGTCATTTCTTCATTGCCGTACAAAAACAACGCTTTTTGCATTCCTGTCTCACTTTCTCTTAGAAACAATGATTTACATCAATCCTTTTACATAATTCTTGTTGCTCATGACATTTCTAACATTCCCCACAATTATCAACTTTCTAAGTCTTTCTAAACAGGAGAAATCGCAAAACATAGTCATTTCTTCATTGCCGTACAAAAACAACGCTTTTTTGCATTCCTGTCTCACTTTCTCTTAGAAACAATGATTTACATCAATCCTTTTACATAATTCTTGTTTCTCATGACATTTCTAACATTGCCCACAATTATCAACTTTCTAAGTCTTTCTGAGCAAGAGAAATCGCAAAACAGTCATTTCTTCATTGCCGTCCAAAAACAACGCTTTTTTACACTCCGGTCTCCCTTTCTCTTGAAAACAATGACTTACATCAATTCTTTTACATAATTCTTGTTTCTCATGACATTTCTAACATTGCCCACAATTATCAACTTTCTAAGTCTTTCTGAGCAAGAGAAATCGCAAAACAGTCATTTCTTCATTGCCGTCCAAAAACAACGCTTTTTTACACTCCGGTCTCCCTTTCTCTTGGAAACAATGACTTACATCAATTCTTTTACATAATTCTTGTTTCTCATGACATTTCTAACATTGCCCACAATTATCAACTTTCTAAGTCTTTCTGAGCAGGAGAAATCGCAAAACATAGTCATTTCTTCATTGCCGTCCAAAAACAACGATTTTTTACACTCCTGTCTCCCTTTCTCTTGGAAACAATGACTTACATCAATTCTTTTACATAATTCTTGTTTCTCATGACATTTCTAACATTGCCCACAATTATCAACTTTCTAAGTCTTTCTGAGCAGGAGAAATCGCAAAACATAGTCATTTCTTCATTGCCGTCCAAAAACAACGCTTTTTTACACTCCGGTCTCCCTTTCTCTTGGAAACAATGACTTACATCAATTCTTTTACATAATTCTTGTTTCTCATGACATTTCTAACATTGCCCACAATTATCAACTTTCTAAGTCTTTCTGAGCAGGAGAAATCGCAAAACAGTCATTTCTTCATTGCCGTCCAAAAACAACGCTTTTTTACACTCCGGTCTCCCTTTCTCTTGGAAACAATGACTTACATCAATTCTTTTACATAATTCTTGTTTCTCATGACATTTCTAACATTGCCCACAATTATCAACTTTCTAAGTCTTTCTGAGCAGGAGAAATCGCAAAACATAGTCATTTCTTCATTGCCGTCCAAAAACAACGCTTTTTTACACTCCTGTCTCCCTTTCTCTTGGAAACAATGACTTACATCAATTCTTTTACATAATTCTTGTTTCTCATGACATTTCTAACATTGCCCACAATTATCAACTTTCTAAGTCTTTCTGAGCAGGAGAAATCGCAAAACATAGTCATTTCTTCATTGCCGTCCAAAAACAACGCTTTTTTACACTCCGGTCTCCCTTTCTCTTGGAAACAATGACTTACATCAATTCTTTTACATAATTCTTGTTTCTCATGACATTTCTAACATTGCCCACAATTATCAACTTTCTAAGTCTTTCTGAGCAAGAGAAATCGCAAAACAGTCATTTCTTCATTGCCGTCCAAAAACAACGCTTTTTTACACTCCGGTCTCCCTTTCTCTTGGAAACAATGACTTACATCAATTCTTTTACATAATTCTTGTTTCTCATGACATTTCTAACATTGCCCACAATTATCAACTTTCTAAGTCTTTCTGAGCAGGAGAAATCGCAAAACATAGTCATTTCTTCATTGCCGTCCAAAAACAACGCTTTTTTACACTCCTGTCTCCCTTTCTCTTGGAAACAATGACTTACATCAATTCTTTTACATAATTCTTGTTTCTCATGACATTTCTAACATTGCCCACAATTATCAACTTTCTAAGTCTTTCTGAGCAGGAGAAATCGCAAAACATAGTCATTTCTTCATTGCCGTCCAAAAACAACGCTTTTTTACACTCCGGTCTCCCTTTCTCTTGGAAACAATGACTTACATCAATTCTTTTACATAATTCTTGTTTTTCATGACATTTCTAACATTGCCCACAATTATCAACTTTCTAAGTCTTTCTGAGCAAGAGAAATCAAAAAACAGTCATTTCTTCATTGCCGTCCAAAAACAACGCTTTTTTACACTCCGGTCTCCCTTTCTCTTGGAAACAATGACTTACATCAATTCTTTTACATAATTCTTGTTTCTCATGACATTTCTAACATTGCCCACAATTATCAACTTTCTAAGTCTTTCTGAGCAGGAGAAATCGCAAAACATAGTCATTTCTTCATTGCCGTCCAAAAAAAAACGCTTTTTTACACTCCTGTCTCCCTTTCTCTTGGAAACAATGACTTACATCAATTCTTTTACATAATTCTTGTTTCTCATGACATTTCTAACATTGCCCACAATTATCAACTTTCTAAGTCTTTCTGAGCAGGAGAAATCGCAAAACATAGTCATTTCTTCATTGCCGTCCAAAAACAACGCTTTTTTACACTCCGGTCTCCCTTTCTCTTGGAAACAATGACTTACATCAATTCTTTTACATAATTCTTGTTTCTCATGACATTTCTAACATTGCCCACAATTATCAACTTTCTAAGTCTTTCTGAGCAAGAGAAATCAAAAAACAGTCATTTCTTCATTGCCGTCCAAAAACAACGCTTTTTTACACTCCGGTCTCCCTTTCTCTTGGAAACAATGACTTACATCAATTCTTTTACATAATTCTTGTTTCTCATGACATTTCTAACATTGCCCACAATTATCAACTTTCTAAGTCTTTCTGAGCAGGAGAAATCGCAAAACATAGTCATTTCTTCATTGCCGTCCAAAAAAAAACACTTTTTTACACTCCTGTCTCCCTTTCTCTTGGAAACAATGACTTACATCAATTCTTTTACATAATTCTTGTTTCTCATGACATTTCTAACATTGCCCACAATTATCAACTTTCTAAGTCTTTCTGAGCAGGAGAAATCGCAAAACATAGTCATTTCTTCATTGCCGTCCAAAAACAACGCTTTTTTACACTCCGGTCTCCCTTTCTCTTGGAAACAATGACTTACATCAATTCTTTTACATAATTCTTGTTTCTCATGACATTTCTAACATTGCCCACAATTATCAACTTTCTAAGTCTTTCTGAGCAAGAGAAATCGCAAAACAGTCATTTCTTCATTGCCGTCCAAAAACAACGCTTTTTTACACTCCGGTCTCCCTTTCTCTTGGAAACAATGACTTACATCAATTCTTTTACATAATTCTTGTTTCTCATGACATTTCTAACATTGCCCACAATTATCAACTTTCTAAGTCTTTCTGAGCAGGAGAAATCGCAAAACATAGTCATTTCTTCACTGCTGTCCAAAAACAACGCTTTTTTACACTCCTGTCTCCCTTTCTCTTGGAAACAATGACTTACATCAATTCTTTTACATAATTCTTGTTTCTCATGACATTTCTAACATTGCCCACAATTATCAACTTTCTAAGTCTTTCTGAGCAGGAGAAATCGCAAAACATAGTCATTTCTTCATTGCCGTCCAAAAACAACGCTTTTTTACACTCCGGTCTCCCTTTCTCTTGGAAACAATGACTTACATCAATTCTTTTACATAATTCTTGTTTTTCATGACATTTCTAACATTGCCCACAATTATCAACTTTCTAAGTCTTTCTGAGCAAGAGAAATCAAAAAACAGTCATTTCTTCATTGCCGTCCAAAAACAACGCTTTTTTACACTCCGGTCTCCCTTTCTCTTGGAAACAATGACTTACATCAATTCTTTTACATAATTCTTGTTTCTCATGACATTTCTAACATTGCCCACAATTATCAACTTTCTAAGTCTTTCTGAGCAGGAGAAATCGCAAAACATAGTCATTTCTTCATTGCCGTCCAAAAAAAACGCTTTTTTACACTCCTGTCTCCCTTTCTCTTGGAAACAATGACTTACATCAATTCTTTTACATAATTCTTGTTTCTCATGACATTTCTAACATTGCCCACAATTATCAACTTTCTAAGTCTTTCTGAGCAGGAGAAATCGCAAAACATAGTCATTTCTTCATTGCCGTCCAAAAACAACGCTTTTTTACACTCCGGTCTCCCTTTCTCTTGGAAACAATGACTTACATCAATTCTTTTACATAATTCTTGTTTCTCATGACATTTCTAACATTGCCCACAATTATCAACTTTCTAAGTCTTTCTGAGCAAGAGAAATCAAAAAACAGTCATTTCTTCATTGCCGTCCAAAAACAACGCTTTTTTACACTCCGGTCTCCCTTTCTCTTGGAAACAATGACTTACATCAATTCTTTTACATAATTCTTGTTTCTCATGACATTTCTAACATTGCCCACAATTATCAACTTTCTAAGTCTTTCTGAGCAGGAGAAATCGCAAAACATAGTCATTTCTTCATTGCCGTCCAAAAAAAACACTTTTTTACACTCCTGTCTCCCTTTCTCTTGGAAACAATGACTTACATCAATTCTTTTACATAATTCTTGTTTCTCATGACATTTCTACCATTGCCCACAATTATCAACTTTCTAAGTCTTTCTGAGCAGGAGAAATCCCAAAACATAGTCATTTCTTCATTGCCGTACAAAAACAACGCTTTTTGCATTTCTGTCTCACTTTCTCTTAGAAACAATGATTTACATCAATCCTTTTACATAATTCTTGTTTCTCATGACATTTCTAACATTGCCCACAATTATCAACTTTCTAAGTCTTTCTGAGTAGGAGAAATCGCAAAACATAGTCATTTCTTCATTGCCGTACAAAAACAACGCTTTTTGCATTTCTGTCTCACTTTCTCTTAGAAACAATGATTTACATCAATCCTTTTACATAATTCTTGTTGCTCATGACATTTCTAACATTCCCCACAATTATCAACTTTCTAAGTCTTTCTGAGCAGGAGAAATCGCAAAACATAGTCATTTCTTCATTGCCGTACAAAAACAATGCTTTTTTGCATTCCTGTCTCACTTTCTCTTAGAAACAATGATTTACATCAATCCTTTTACATAATTCTTGTTTCTCATGACATTTCTAACATTGCCCACAATTATCAACTTTCTAAGTCTTTCTGAGCAAGAGAAATCGCAAAACAGTCATTTCTTCATTGCCGTCCAAAAACAACGCTTTTTTACACTCCGGTCTCCCTTTCTCTTGAAAACAATGACTTACATCAATTCTTTTACATAATTCTTGTTTCTCATGACATTTCTAACATTGCCCACAATTATCAACTTTCTAAGTCTTTCTGAGCAAGAGAAATCGCAAAACAGTCATTTCTTCATTGCCGTCCAAAAACAACGCTTTTTTACACTCCGGTCTCCCTTTCTCTTGGAAACAATGACTTACATCAATTCTTTTACATAATTCTTGTTTCTCATGACATTTCTAACATTGCCCACAATTATCAACTTTCTAAGTCTTTCTGAGCAGGAGAAATCGCAAAACATAGTCATTTCTTCATTGCCGTCCAAAAACAACGCTTTTTTACACTCCTGTCTCCCTTTCTCTTGGAAACAATGACTTACATCAATTCTTTTACATAATTCTTGTTTCTCATGACATTTCTAACATTGCCCACAATTATCAACTTTCTAAGTCTTTCTGAGCAGGAGAAATCGCAAAACATAGTCATTTCTTCATTACCGTCCAAAAACAACGCTTTTTTACACTCCGGTCTCCCTTTCTCTTGGAAACAATGACTTACATCAATTCTTTTACATAATTCTTGTTTCTCATGACATTTCTAACATTGCCCACAATTATCAACTTTCTAAGTCTTTCTGAGCAGGAGAAATCGCAAAACATAGTCATTTCTTCATTGCCGTCCAAAAAAAACGCTTTTTTACACTCCTGTCTCCCTTTCTCTTGGAAACAATGACTTACATCAATTCTTTTACATAATTCTTGTTTCTCATGACATTTCTAACATTGCCCACAATTATCAACTTTCTAAGTCTTTCTGAGCAGGAGAAATCGCAAAACATAGTCATTTCTTCATTGCCGTCCAAAAACAACGCTTTTTTGCATTCCTGTCTCACTTTCTCTTAGAAACAATGATTTACATCAATCCTTTTACATAATTCTTGTTTCTCATGACATTTCTACCATTGCCCACAACTATCAACTTTCTAAGTCTTTCTGAGCAGGAGAAATCCCAAAACATAGTCATTTCTTCATTGCCGTACAAAAACAACGCTTTTTGCATTCCTGTCTCACTTTCTCTTAGAAACAATGATTTACATCAATCCTTTTACATAATTCTTGTTTCTCATGACATTTCTAACATTGCCCACAATTATCAACTTTCTAAGTCTTTCTGAGCAGGAGAAATCGCAAAACATAGTCATTTCTTCATTGCCGTACAAAAACAACGCTTTTTTGCATTCCTGTCTCACTTTCTCTTAGAAACAATGATTTACATCAATCCTTTTACATAATTCTTGTTTCTCATGACATTTCTAACATTGCCCACAATTATCAACTTTCTAAGTCTTTCTGAGTAGGAGAAATCGCAAAACATAGTCATTTCTTCATTGCCATACAAAAACAACGCTTTTTGCATTCCTGTCTCACTTTCTCTTAGAAACAATGATTTACATCAATCCTTTTACATAATTCTTGTTGCTCATGACATTTCTAACATTCCCCACAATTATCAACTTTCTAAGTCTTTCTGAGCAGGAGAAATCGCAAAACATAGTCATTTTTTCATTGCCGTACAAAAACAACGCTTTTTTACACTCCTGTCTCCCTTTCTCTTGGAAACAATGACTTACATCAATTCTTTTACATAATTCTTGTTTCTCATGACATTTCTAACATTGCCCACAATTATCAACTTTCTAAGTCTTTCTGAGCAGGAGAAATCGCAAAACATAGTCATTTCTTCATTGCCGTCCAAAAACAACGCTTTTTTACACTCCTGTCTCCCTTTCTCTTGGAAACAATGACTTACATCAATTCTTTTACATAATTCTTGTTTCTCATGACATTTCTAACATTGCCCACAATTATCAACTTTCTAAGTCTTTCTGAGCAGGAGAAATCGCAAAACATAGTCATTTCTTCATTGCCGTCCAAAAACAACGCTTTTTTACACTCCGGTCTCCCTTTCTCTTGGAAACAATGACTTACATCAATTCTTTTACATAATTCTTGTTTCTCATGACATTTCTAACATTGCCCACAATTATCAACTTTCTAAGTCTTTCTGAGCAGGAGAAATCGCAAAACATAGTCATTTCTTCATTGCCGTACAAAAACAACGCTTTTTTGCATTCCTGTCTCACTTTCTCTTAGAAACAATGATTTACATCAATCCTTTTACATAATTCTTGTTTCTCATGACATTTCTAACATTGCCCACAATTATCAACTTTCTAAGTCTTTCTGAGTAGGAGAAATCGCAAAACATAGTCATTTCTTCATTGCCATACAAAAACAACGCTTTTTGCATTCCTGTCTCACTTTCTCTTAGAAACAATGATTTACATCAATCCTTTTACATAATTCTTGTTGCTCATGACATTTCTAACATTCCCCACAATTATCAACTTTCTAAGTCTTTCTGAGCAGGAGAAATCGCAAAACATAGTCATTTTTTCATTGCCGTACAAAAACAACGCTTTTTTACACTTCTGTCTCCCTTTCTCTTGGAAACAATGACTTACATCAATTCTTTTACATAATTCTTGTTTCTCATGACATTTCTAACATTGCCCACAATTATCAACTTTCTAAGTCTTTCTGAGCAGGAGAAATCGCAAAACATAGTCATTTCTTCATTGCCGTCCAAAAACAACGCTTTTTTACACTCCTGTCTCCCTTTCTCTTGGAAACAATGACTTACATCAATTCTTTTACATAATTCTTGTTTCTCATGACATTTCTAACATTGCCCACAATTATCAACTTTCTAAGTCTTTCTGAGCAGGAGAAATCGCAAAACATAGTCATTTCTTCATTGCCGTCCAAAAAAAACGCTTTTTTACACTCCTGTCTCCCTTTCTCTTGGAAACAATGACTTACATCAATTCTTTTACATAATTCTTGTTTCTCATGACATTTCTAACATTGCCCACAATTATCAACTTTCTAAGTCTTTCTGAGCAGGAGAAATCGCAAAACATAGTCATTTCTTCATTGCCGTCCAAAAACAACGCTTTTTTGCATTCCTGTCTCCCTTTCTCTTAGAAACAATGATTTACATCAATCCTTTTACATAATTCTTGTTTCTCATGACATTTCTACCATTGCCCACAATTATCAACTTTCTAAGTCTTTCTGAGCAGAAGAAATCCCAAAACATAGTCATTTCTTCATTGCCGTACAAAAACAACGCTTTTTGCATTCCTGTCTCACTTTCTCTTAGAAACAATGATTTACATCAATCCTTTTACATAATTCTTGTTTCTCATGACATTTCTAACATTGCCCACAATTATCAACTTTCTAAGTCTTTCTGAGCAGGAGAAATCGCAAAACATAGTCATTTCTTCATTGCCGTACAAAAACAACGCTTTTTTGCATTCCTGTCTCACTTTCTCTTAGAAACAATGATTTACATCAATCCTTTTACATAATTCTTGTTTCTCATGACATTTCTAACATTGCCCACAATTATCAACTTTCTAAGTCTTTCTGAGTAGGAGAAATCGCAAAACATAGTCATTTCTTCATTGCCGTACAAAAACAACGCTTTTTGCATTCCTGTCTCACTTTCTCTTAGAAACAATGATTTACATCAATCCTTTTACATAATTCTTGTTGCTCATGACATTTCTAACATTCCCCACAATTATCAACTTTCTAAGTCTTTCTAAACAGGAGAAATCGCAAAACATAGTCATTTCTTCATTGCCGTCCAAAAACAACGCTTTTTTGCATTCCTGTCTCACTTTCTCTTAGAAACAATGATTTACATCAATCCTTTTACATAATTCTTGTTTCTCATGACATTTCTAACATTGCCCACAATTATCAACTTTCTAAGTCTTTCTGAGCAAGAGAAATCGCAAAACAGTCATTTCTTCATTGCCGTCCAAAAACAACGCTTTTTTACACTCCGGTCTCCCTTTCTCTTGAAAACAATGACTTACATCAATTCTTTTACATAATTCTTGTTTCTCATGACATTTCTAACATTGCCCACAATTATCAACTTTCTAAGTCTTTCTGAGCAAGAGAAATCGCAAAACAGTCATTTCTTCATTGCCGTCCAAAAACAACGCTTTTTTACACTCCGGTCTCCCTTTCTCTTGGAAACAATGACTTACATCAATTCTTTTACATAATTCTTGTTTCTCATGACATTTCTAACATTGCCCACAATTATCAACTTTCTAAGTCTTTCTGAGCAGGAGAAATCGCAAAACATAGTCATTTCTTCATTGCCGTCCAAAAACAACGCTTTTTTACACTCCTGTCTCCCTTTCTCTTGGAAACAATGACTTACATCAATTCTTTTACATAATTCTTGTTTCTCATGACATTTCTAACATTGCCCACAATTATCAACTTTCTAAGTCTTTCTGAGCAGGAGAAATCGCAAAACATAGTCATTTCTTCATTGCCGTCCAAAAACAACGCTTTTTTACACTCCGGTCTCCCTTTCTCTTGGAAACAATGACTTACATCAATTCTTTTACATAATTCTTGTTTCTCATGACATTTCTAACATTGCCCACAATTATCAACTTTCTAAGTCTTTCTGAGCAGGAGAAATCGCAAAACAGTCATTTCTTCATTGCCGTCCAAAAACAACGCTTTTTTACACTCCGGTCTCCCTTTCTCTTGGAAACAATGACTTACATCAATTCTTTTACATAATTCTTGTTTCTCATGACATTTCTAACATTGCCCACAATTATCAACTTTCTAAGTCTTTCTGAGCAGGAGAAATCGCAAAACATAGTCATTTCTTCATTGCCGTCCAAAAACAACGCTTTTTTACACTCCTGTCTCCCTTTCTCTTGGAAACAATGACTTACATCAATTCTTTTACATAATTCATGTTTCTCATGACATTTCTAACATTGCCCACAATTATCAACTTTCTAAGTCTTTCTGAGCAGGAGAAATCGCAAAACATAGTCATTTCTTCATTGCCGTCCAAAAACAACGCTTTTTTACACTCCGGTCTCCCTTTCTCTTATATAATTAAGTATAATGCAGACCTGCTCAAAAACTTAGTATAATTAAAGAAGTCTTATGCCATAAATGATGATGATGAGAGCTGCTTATGTGAATGTATATAGTGGTTTTCTCTACCAGTGTCACTGTATTAGACAACTGTTATCAAACTTAGCAATAATGATGCATTAATCTGCCAATCAAGTGTGGAAGCTGGCTATGTGTATAGGCATAGTAAACACATATCATCATCATCCTCATTATCATTTATTTATATAGTGTCACTAATAGCGCAGCGCTGTACAGAGAACCCATTCACATCAGTCCCTACCCTATTGGAGCTTACAGTCTAAATTCCCTAATATAGACACACACTCACACACAGACAGAGAGGGAGAGACTAGGGTCAATTTTGATAGCAGCCAATTAACCTAACAGTGTGTTTTTTGGAGTGTGGGAGGAAACCACAGCACCCGGAGGAAACCTACGCAAACACAGGGAGAACATACAAACTTCACACAGATAAGGCCATGGTTGATATAAGTACTGGCTCTGCTTACCATTGTCCAGTCTAGTACATAACTGTATTAATGCTGTGAAATATTATTACTTTGAATGCCTTAAATATGCAAGAGCGCATTTGGGTAAGTTTATGCTAATAAAAGATATATGCACTTTTCTTGCCTACCCATACTATTTAATAACCACCAAAAATTAAGCAATATGTAAGCACTGCTTCCAGTTGAAATCAGTCTGTCTGTCTGTCTATCTATCTATCTATCTATCTATCTTTCTATCTTTCTATCTATCTATCTATCTATCGGTCTGTCTATCTTTAAAACTGAAAGACATCCATTAAAAATACACAATGACAGCATATTTAGTGTGTAATTGATGCTAAAACACAATTCTCACTCTCCTAATATAGCTGATTTTTGACAATGAACTGCATTTTTCATGTGAAGCATTTGATGTCATAAAGATGTAAACCTCACAAAGCAATTCTGTCACTGGTCAGTTTGCTTGACAGACATCTGACTTTAAGGTACTAGCCAATGGAAACATGGTGACATGTAAATATGAAAGCACATTAGGACAAAATATGCAATAAGATAGAGGCAAAGGGAGATGGCTGCTGGGAATGTATTTCATTTATCCCAAAACACCTTTAAATCTAAGTATTAATACTACGTTGATGTACTTTTGAAATTGGAGAGCTACTTTTTACTAAAAGTACATCTCCCTTATATAATTAAGTATAATGCAGACCTGCTCAAAAACTTAGTATAATTAAAGAAGTCTTATGCCATAAATGATGATGATGAGAGCTGCTTATGTGAATGTATATAGTGGTTTTCTCTACCAGTGTCACTGTATTAGACAACTGTTATCAAACTTAGCAATAATGATGCATTAATCTGCCAATCAAGTGTGGAAGCTGGCTATGTGTATAGGCATAGTAAACACATATCATCATCATCCTCATTATCATTTATTTATATAGTGTCACTAATAGCGCAGCGCTGTACAGAGAACCCATTCACATCAGTCCCTACCCTATTGGAGCTTACAGTCTAAATTCCCTAATATAGACACACACTCACACACAGACAGAGAGGGAGAGACTAGGGTCAATTTTGATAGCAGCCAATTAACCTAACAGTGTGTTTTTTGGAGTGTGGTAGGAAACCACAGCACCCGGAGGAAACCTACGCAAACACAGGGAGAACATACAAACTTCACACAGATAAGGCCATGGTTGATATAAGTACTGGCTCTGCTTACCATTGTCCAGTCTAGTACATAACTGTATTAATGCTGTGAAATATTATTACTTTGAATGCCTTAAATATGCAAGAGCGCATTTGGGTAAGTTTATGCTAATAAAAGATATATGCACTTTTCTTGCCTACCCATACTATTTAATAACCACCAAAAATTAAGCAATATGTAAGCACTGCTTCCAGTTGAAATCAGTCTGTCTGTCTATCTATCTATCTATCTATCTTTCTATCTTTCTATCTATCTATCTATCTATCTATCGGTCTGTCTATCTTTAAAACTGAAAGACATCCATTAAAAATACACAATGACAGCATATTTAGTGTGTAATTGATGCTAAAACACAATTCTCACTCTCCTAATATAGCTGATTTTTGACAATGAACTGCATTTTTCATGTGAAGCATTTGATGTCATAAAGATGTAAACCTCACAAAGCAATTCTGTCACTGGTCAGTTTGCTTGACAGACATCTGACTTTAAGGTACTAGCCAATGGAAACATGGTGACATGTAAATATGAAAGCACATTAGGACAAAATATGCAATAAGATAGAGGCAAAGGGAGATGGCTGCTGGGAATGTATTTCATTTATCCCAAAACACCTTTAAATCTAAGTATTAATACTACGTTGATGTACTTTTGAAATTGGAGAGCTACTTTTTACTAAAAGTACATCTCCCTTATATAATTAAGTATAATGCAGACCTGCTCAAAAACTTAGTATAATTAAAGAAGTCTTATGCCATAAATGATGATGATGAGAGCTGCTTATGTGAATGTATATAGTGGTTTTCTCTACCAGTGTCACTGTATTAGACAACTGTTATCAAACTTAGCAATAATGATGCATTAATCTGCCAATCAAGTGTGGAAGCTGGCTATGTGTATAGGCATAGTAAACACATATCATCATCATCCTCATTATCATTTATTTATATAGTGTCACTAATAGCGCAGCGCTGTACAGAGAACCCATTCACATCAGTCCCTACCCTATTGGAGCTTACAGTCTAAATTCCCTAATATAGACACACACTCACACACAGACAGAGAGGGAGAGACTAGGGTCAATTTTGATAGCAGCCAATTAACCTAACAGTGTGTTTTTTGGAGTGTGGGAGGAAACCACAGCACCCGGAGGAAACCTACGCAAACACAGGGAGAACATACAAACTTCACACAGATAAGGCCATGGTTGATATAAGTACTGGCTCTGCTTACCATTGTCCAGTCTAGTACATAACTGTATTAATGCTGTGAAATATTATTACTTTGAATGCCTTAAATATGCAAGAGCGCATTTGGGTAAGTTTATGCTAATAAAAGATATATGCACTTTTCTTGCCTACCCATACTATTTAATAACCACCAAAAATTAAGCAATATGTAAGCACTGCTTCCAGTTGAAATCAGTCTGTCTGTCTGTCTATCTATCTATCTATCTATCTATCTTTCTATCTTTCTATCTATCTATCTATCTATCGGTCTGTCTATCTTTAAAACTGAAAGACATCCATTAAAAATACACAATGACAGCATATTTAGTGTGTAATTGATGCTAAAACACAATTCTCACTCTCCTAATATAGCTGATTTTTGACAATGAACTGCATTTTTCATGTGAAGCATTTGATGTCATAAAGATGTAAACCTCACAAAGCAATTCTGTCACTGGTCAGTTTGCTTGACAGACATCTGACTTTAAGGTACTAGCCAATGGAAACATGGTGACATGTAAATATGAAAGCACATTAGGACAAAATATGCAATAAGATAGAGGCAAAGGGAGATGGCTGCTGGAATGTATTTCATTTATCCCAAAACACCTTTAAATCTAAGTATTAATACTACGTTGATGTACTTTTGAAATTGGAGAGCTACTTTTTACTAAAAGTACATCTCCCTTATATAATTAAGTATAATGCAGACCTGCTCAAAAACTTAGTATAATTAAAGAAGTCTTATGCCATAAATGATGATGATGAGAGCTGCTTATGTGAATGTATATAGTGGTTTTCTCTACCAGTGTCACTGTATTAGACAACTGTTATCAAACTTAGCAATAATGATGCATTAATCTGCCAATCAAGTGTGGAAGCTGGCTATGA
>NW_027446823.1:97500-112628 GCF_038048845.1 Mixophyes fleayi | reverse complement strand
TCTGTCAAGCAAACTGACCAGTGACAGAATTGCTTTGTGAGGTTTACATCTTTATGACATCAAATGCTTCACATGAAAAATGCAGTTCATTGTCAAAAATCAGCTATATTAGGAGAGTGAGAATTGTGTTTTAGCATCAATTACACACTAAATATGCTGTCATTGTGTATGTTTAATGGATGTCTTTCAGTTTTAAAGATAGACAGACCGATAGAAAGATAGAAAGATAGATAGATAGAAAGATAGATAGATAGATAGATAGATAGATAGACAGACAGACAGACTGATTTCAACTGGAAGCAGTGCTTACATATTGCTTATATTTTGGTGGTTATTAAATAGTATGGGTAGGCAAGAAAAGTGCATATATCTTTTATTAGCATAAACTTACCCAAATGCGCTCTTGCATATTTAAGGCATTCAAAGTAATAATATTTCACAGCATTAATACAGTTATGTACTAGACTGGACAATGGTAAGCAGAGCCAGTACTTATATCAACAATGGCCTTATCTGTGTGAAGTTTGTATGTTCTCCCTGTGTTTGCGTGGGTTTCCTCCCACACTCCAAAAAACATACTGTTAGGTTAATTGGCTGCTATCAAAATTGACCCTAGTCTCTCCCTCTCTGTCTGTGTGTGAGTGTGTGTCTATATTAGGGAATTTAGACTGTAAGCTCCAATAGGGTAGGGACTGATGTGAATGGGTTCTCTGTACAGCGCTGCGCTATTAGTGACACTATATAAATAAATGATAATGAGGATGATGATGATATGTGTTTACTATGCCTATACACATAGCCAGCTTTCACACTTGATTGGCATATTAATGCATCATTATTGCTAAGTTTGATAACAGTTGTCTAATACAATGACACTGGTAGAGAAAACCACTATAGACATTCACATAAGCAGCTCTCATCATCATCATTTATTGCATAAGACTTCTTTAATTATACTAAGTTTTTGAGCAGGTCTGCATTATACTTAATTATATAAGGGAGATGTACTTTTAGTAAAAAGTAGCTCTCCAATTTCAAAAGTACATCAACGTAGTATTAATACTTAGATTTAAAGATTTTCTGGGATAAATGAAATACATTCCCAGCAGCCATCTCCCTTTGCCTCTATCTTATTGCATATTTTGTCCTAATGTGCTTTCATATTTACATGTCACCATGTTTCCATTGGCTAGTACCTTAAAGTCAGATGTCTGTCAAGCAAACTGACCAGTGACAGAATTGCTTTGTGAGGTTTACATCTTTATGACATCAAATGCTTCACATGAAAAATGCAGTTCATTGTCAAAAATCAGCTATATTAGGAGAGTGAGAATTGTGCTTTAGCATCAATTACACACTAAATATGCTGTCATTGTGTATGTTTAATGGATGTCTTTCAGTTTTAAAGATAGACAGACGGATAGATAGATAGAAAGATAGAAAGATAGATAGATAGAAAGATAGATAGATAGATAGACAGACAGACAGACTGATTTCAACTGGAAGCAGTGCTTACATATTGCTTAATTTTTGGTGGTTATTAAATAGTATGGGTAGGCAAGAAAAGTGCATATATCTTTTATTAGCATAAACTTACCCAAATGCGCTCTTGCATATTTAAGGCATTCAAAGTAATAATATTTCACAGCATTAATACAGTTATGTACTAGACTGGACAATGGTAAGCAGAGCCAGTACTTATATCAACAATGGCCTTATCTGTGTGAAGTTTGTATGTTCTCCCTGTGTTTGCGTGGGTTTCCTCCCACACTCCAAAAAACATACTGTTAGGTTAATTGGCTGCTATCAAAATTGACCCTAGTCTCTCCCTCTCTGTCTGTGTGTGAGTGTGTGTCTATATTAGGGAATTTAGACTGTAAGCTCCAATAGGGTAGGGACTGATGTGAATGGGTTCTCTGTACAGCGCTGCGCTATTAGTGACACTATATAAATAAATGATAATGAGGATGATGATGATATGTGTTTACTATGCCTATACACATAGCCAGCTTTCACACTTGATTGGCAGATTAATGCATCATTATTGCTAAGTTTGATAACAGTTGTCTAATACAATGACACTGGTAGAGAAAACCACTATAGACATTCACATAAGCAGCTCTCATCATCATCATTTATTGCATAAGACTTCTTTAATTATACTAAGTTTTTGAGCAGGTCTGCATTATACTTAATTATATAAGGGAGATGTACTTTTAGTAAAAAGTAGCTCTCCAATTTCAAAAGTACATCAACGTAGTATTAATACTTAGATTTAAAGATTTTCTGGGATAAATGAAATACATTCCCAGCAGCCATCTCCCTTTGCCTCTATCTTATTGCATATTTTGTCCTAATGTGCTTTCATATTTACATGTCACCATGTTTCCATTGGCTAGTACCTTAAAGTCAGATGTCTGTCAAGCAAACTGACCAGTGACAGAATTGCTTTGTGAGGTTTACATCTTTATGACATCAAATGCTTCACATGAAAAATGCAGTTCATTGTCAAAAATCAGCTATATTAGGAGAGTGAGAATTGTGCTTTAGCATCAATTACACACTAAATATGCTGTCATTGTGTATGTTTAATGGATGTCTTTCAGTTTTAAAGATAGACAGACGGATAGATAGATAGAAAGATAGAAAGATAGATAGATAGAAAGATAGATAGATAGATAGACAGACAGACAGACTGATTTCAACTGGAAGCAGTGCTTACATATTGCTTAATTTTTGGTGGTTATTAAATAGTATGGGTAGGCAAGAAAAGTGCATATATCTTTTATTAGCATAAACTTACCCAAATGCGCTCTTGCATATTTAAGGCATTCAAAGTAATAATATTTCACAGCATTAATACAGTTATGTACTAGACTGGACAATGGTAAGCAGAGCCAGTACTTATATCAACAATGGCCTTATCTGTGTGAAGTTTGTATGTTCTCCCTGTGTTTGCGTGGGTTTCCTCCGGGTGCTGTGGTTTCCTCCCACACTCCAAAAAACATACTGTTAGGTTAATTGGCTGCTATCAAAATTGACCCTAGTCTCTCCCTCTCTGTCTATGTGTGAGTGTGTGTCTATATTAGGGAATTTAGACTGTAAGCTCCAATAGGGTAGGGACTGATGTGAATGGGTTCTCTGTACAGCGCTGCGCTATTAGTGACACTATATAAATAAATGATAATGAGGATGATGATGATATGTGTTTACTATGCCTATACACATAGCCAGCTTTCACACTTGATTGGCAGATTAATGCATCATTATTGCTAAGTTTGATAACAGTTGTCTAATACAATGACACTGGTAGAGAAAACCACTATAGACATTCACATAAGCAGCTCTCATCATCATCATTTATTGCATAAGACTTCTTTAATTATACTAAGTTTTTGAGCAGGTCTGCATTATACTTAATTATATAAGGGAGATGTACTTTTAGTAAAAAGTAGCTCTCCAATTTCAAAAGTACATCAACGTAGTATTAATACTTAGATTTAAAGATTTTCTGGATAAATGAAATACATTCCCAGCAGCCATCTCCCTTTGCCTCTATCTTATTGCATATTTTGTCCTAATGTGCTTTCATATTTACATGTCACCATGTTTCCATTGGCTAGTACCTTAAAGTCAGATGTCTGTCAAGCAAACTGACCAGTGACAGAATTGCTTTGTGAGGTTTACATCTTTATGACATCAAATGCTTCACATGAAAAATGCAGTTCATTGTCAAAAATCAGCTATATTAGGAGAGTGAGAATTGTGTTTTAGCATCAATTACACACTAAATATGCTGTCATTGTGTATGTTTAATGGATGTCTTTCAGTTTTAAAGATAGACAGACCGATAGAAAGATAGAAAGATAGATAGATAGAAAGATAGATAGATAGATAGATAGATAGACAGACAGACAGACTGATTTCAACTGGAAGCAGTGCTTACATATTGCTTATATTTTGGTGGTTATTAAATAGTATGGGTAGGCAAGAAAAGTGCATATATCTTTTATTAGCATAAACTTACCCAAATGCGCTCTTGCATATTTAAGGCATTCAAAGTAATAATATTTCACAGCATTAATACAGTTATGTACTAGACTGGACAATGGTAAGCAGAGCCAGTACTTATATCAACAATGGCCTTATCTGTGTGAAGTTTGTATGTTCTCCCTGTGTTTGCGTGGGTTTCCTCCCACACTCCAAAAAACATACTGTTAGGTTAATTGGCTGCTATCAAAATTGACCCTAGTCTCTCCCTCTCTGTCTGTGTGTGAGTGTGTGTCTATATTAGGGAATTTAGACTGTAAGCTCCAATAGGGTAGGGACTGATGTGAATGGGTTCTCTGTACAGCGCTGCGCTATTAGTGACACTATATAAATAAATGATAATGAGGATGATGATGATATGTGTTTACTATGCCTATACACATAGCCAGCTTTCACACTTGATTGGCAGATTAATGCATCATTATTGCTAAGTTTGATAACAGTTGTCTAATACAGTGACACTGGTAGAGAAAACCACTATAGACATTCACATAAGCAGCTCTCATCATCATCATTTATGGCATAAGACTTCTTTAATTATACTAAGTTTTTGAGCAGGTCTGCATTATACTTAATTATATAAGGGAGATGTACTTTTAGTAAAAAGTAGCTCTCCAATTTCAAAAGTACATCAACGTAGTATTAATACTTAGATTTAAAGATTTTCTGGGATAAATGAAATACATTCCCAGCAGCCATCTCCCTTTGCCTCTATCTTATTGCATATTTTGTCCTAATGTGCTTTCATATTTACATGTCACCATGTTTCCATTGGCTAGTACCTTAAAGTCAGATGTCTGTCAAGCAAACTGACCAGTGACAGAATTGCTTTGTGAGGTTTACATCTTTATGACATCAAATGCTTCACATGAAAAATGCAGTTCATTGTCAAAAATCAGCTATATTAGGAGAGTGAGAATTGTGTTTTAGCATCAATTACACACTAAATATGCTGTCATTGTGTATGTTTAATGGATGTCTTTCAGTTTTAAAGATAGACAGACGGATAGAAAGATAGAAAGATAGATAGATAGAAAGATAGATAGATAGATAGATAGACAGACAGACTGACAGACTGATTTCAACTGGAAGCAGTGCTTACATATTGCTTAATTTTTGGTGGTTATTAAATAGTATGGGTAGGCAAGAAAAGTGCATATATCTTTTATTAGCATAAACTTACCCAAATGCGCTCTTGCATATTTAAGGCATTCAAAGTAATAATATTTCACAGCATTAATACAGTTATGTACTAGACTGGACAATGGTAAGCAGAGCCAGTACTTATATCAACAATGGCCTTATCTGTGTGAAGTTTGTATGTTCTCCCTGTGTTTGCGTGGGTTTCCTCCGGGTGCTGTGGTTTCCTCCCACACTCCAAAAAACATACTGTTAGGTTAATTGGCTGCTATCAAAATTGACCCTAGTCTCTCCCTCTCTGTCTGTGTGTGAGTGTGTGTCTATATTAGGGAATTTAGACTGTAAGCTCCAATAGGGTAGGGACTGATGTGAATGGGTTCTCTGTACAGCGCTGCGCTATTAGTGACACTATATAAATAAATGATAATGAGGATGATGATGATATGTGTTTACTATGCCTATACACATAGCCAGCTTTCACACTTGATTGGCAGATTAATGCATCATTATTGCTAAGTTTGATAACAGTTGTCTAATACAGTGACACTGGTAGAGAAAACCACTATAGACATTCACATAAGCAGCTCTCATCATCATCATTTATGGCATAAGACTTCTTTAATTATACTAAGTTTTTGAGCAGGTCTGCATTATACTTAATTATATAAGGGAGATGTACTTTTAGTAAAAAGTAGCTCTCCAATTTCAAAAGTACATCAACGTAGTATTAATACTTAGATTTAAAGATTTTCTGGGATAAATGAATTACATTCCCAGCAGCCATCTCCCTTTGCCTCTATCTTATTGCATATTTTGTCCTAATGTGCTTTCATATTTACATGTCACCATGTTTCCATTGGCTAGTACCTTAAAGTCAGATGTCTGTCAAGCAAACTGACCAGTGACAGAATTGCTTTGTGAGGTTTACATCTTTATGACATCAAATGCTTCACATGAAAAATGCAGTTCATTGTCAAAAATCAGCTATATTAGGAGAGTGAGAATTGTGTTTTAGCATCAATTACACACTAAATATGCTGTCATTGTGTATGTTTAATGGATGTCTTTCAGTTTTAAAGATAGACAGACGGATAGATAGATAGAAAGATAGATAGATAGATAGATAGAAAGATAGATAGATAGACAGACAGACTGATTTCAACTGGAAGCAGTGCTTACATATTGCTTAATTTTTGGTGGTTATTAAATAGTATGGGTAGGCAAGAAAAGTGCATATATCTTTTATTAGCATAAACTTACCCAAATGCGCTCTTGCATATTTAAGGCATTCAAAGTAATAATATTTCACAGCATTAATACAGTTATGTACTAGACTGGACAATGGTAAGCAGAGCCAGTACTTATATCAACAATGGCCTTATCTGTGTGAAGTTTGTATGTTCTCCCTGTGTTTGCGTGGGTTTCCTCCGGGTGCTGTGGTTTCCTCCCACACTCCAAAAAACATACTGTTAGGTTAATTGGCTGCTATCAAAATTGACCCTAGTCTCTCCCTCTCTGTCTGTGTGTGAGTGTGTGTCTATATTAGGGAATTTAGACTGTAAGCTCCAATAGGGTAGGGACTGATGTGAATGGGTTCTCTGTACAGCGCTGCGCTATTAGTGACACTATATAAATAAATGATAATGAGGATGATGATGATATGTGTTTACTATGCCTATACACATAGCCAGCTTTCACACTTGATTGGCAGATTAATGCATCATTATTGCTAAGTTTGATAACAGTTGTCTAATACAGTGACACTGGTAGAGAAAACCACTATAGACATTCACATAAGCAGCTCTCATCATCATCATTTATGGCATAAGACTTCTTTAATTATACTAAGTTTTTGAGCAGGTCTGCATTATACTTAATTATATAAGGGAGATGTACTTTTAGTAAAAAGTAGCTCTCCAATTTCAAAAGTACATCAACGTAGTATTAATACTTAGATTTAAAGATTTTCTGGGATAAATGAAATACATTCCCAGCAGCCATCTCCCTTTGCCTCTATCTTATTGCATATTTTGTCCTAATGTGCTTTCATATTTACATGTCACCATGTTTCCATTGGCTAGTACCTTAAAGTCAGATGTCTGTCAAGCAAACTGACCAGTGACAGAATTGCTTTGTGAGGTTTACATCTTTATGACATCAAATGCTTCACATGAAAAATGCAGTTCATTGTCAAAAATCAGCTATATTAGGAGAGTGAGAATTGTGTTTTAGCATCAATTACACACTAAATATGCTGTCATTGTGTATGTTTAATGGATGTCTTTCAGTTTTAAAGATAGACAGACGGATAGAAAGATAGAAAGATAGATAGATAGAAAGATAGATAGATAGATAGATAGATAGACAGACAGACTGACAGACTGATTTCAACTGGAAGCAGTGCTTACATATTGCTTAATTTTTGGTGGTTATTAAATAGTATGGGTAGGCAAGAAAAGTGCATATATCTTTTATTAGCATAAACTTACCCAAATGCGCTCTTGCATATTTAAGGCATTCAAAGTAATAATATTTCACAGCATTAATACAGTTATGTACTAGACTGGACAATGGTAAGCAGAGCCAGTACTTATATCAACAATGGCCTTATCTGTGTGAAGTTTGTATGTTCTCCCTGTGTTTGCGTGGGTTTCCTCCGGGTGCTGTGGTTTCCTCCCACACTCCAAAAAACATACTGTTAGGTTAATTGGCTGCTATCAAAATTGACCCTAGTCTCTCCCTCTCTGTCTGTGTGTGAGTGTGTGTCTATATTAGGGAATTTAGACTGTAAGCTCCAATAGGGTAGGGACTGATGTGAATGGGTTCTCTGTACAGCGCTGCGCTATTAGTGACACTATATAAATAAATGATAATGAGGATGATGATGATATGTGTTTACTATGCCTATACACATAGCCAGCTTTCACACTTGATTGGCAGATTAATGCATCATTATTGCTAAGTTTGATAACAGTTGTCTAATACAATGACACTGGTAGAGAAAACCACTATAGACATTCACATAAGCAGCTCTCATCATCATCATTTATTGCATAAGACTTCTTTAATTATACTAAGTTTTTGAGCAGGTCTGCATTATACTTAATTATATAAGGGAGATGTACTTTTAGTAAAAAGTAGCTCTCCAATTTCAAAAGTACATCAACGTAGTATTAATACTTAGATTTAAAGATTTTCTGGGATAAATGAAATACATTCCCAGCAGCCATCTCCCTTTGCCTCTATCTTATTGCATATTTTGTCCTAATGTGCTTTCATATTTACATGTCACCATGTTTCCATTGGCTAGTACCTTAAAGTCAGATGTCTGTCAAGCAAACTGACCAGTGACAGAATTGCTTTGTGAGGTTTACATCTTTATGACATCAAATGCTTCACATGAAAAATGCAGTTCATTGTCAAAAATCAGCTATATTAGGAGAGTGAGAATTGTGTTTTAGCATCAATTACACACTAAATATGCTGTCATTGTGTATGTTTAATGGATGTCTTTCAGTTTTAAAGATAGACAGACGGATAGATAGATAGAAAGATAGAAAGATAGAAAGATAGATAGATAGATAGATAGATAGATAGACAGACAGACAGACTGATTTCAACTGGAAGCAGTGCTTACATATTGCTTAATTTTTGGTGGTTATTAAATAGTATGGGTAGGCAAGAAAAGTGCATATATCTTTTATTAGCATAAACTTACCCAAATGCGCTCTTGCATATTTAAGGCATTCAAAGTAATAATATTTCACAGCATTAATACAGTTATGTACTAGACTGGACAATGGTAAGCAGAGCCAGTACTTATATCAACAATGGCCTTATCTGTGTGAAGTTTGTATGTTCTCCCTGTGTTTGCGTGGGTTTCCTCCGGGTGCTGTGGTTTCCTCCCACACTCCAAAAAACATACTGTTAGGTTAATTGGCTGCTATCAAAATTGACCCTAGTCTCTCCCTCTCTGTCTGTGTGTGAGTGTGTGTCTATATTAGGGAATTTAGACTGTAAGCTCCAATAGGGTAGGGACTGATGTGAATGGGTTCTCTGTACAGCGCTGCGCTATTAGTGACACTATATAAATAAATGATAATGAGGATGATGATGATATGTGTTTACTATGCCTATACACATAGCCAGCTTTCACACTTGATTGGCAGATTAATGCATCATTATTGCTAAGTTTGATAACAGTTGTCTAATACAATGACACTGGTAGAGAAAACCACTATAGACATTCACATAAGCAGCTCTCATCATCATCATTTATTGCATAAGACTTCTTTAATTATACTAAGTTTTTGAGCAGGTCTGCATTATACTTAATTATATAAGGGAGATGTACTTTTAGTAAAAAGTAGCTCTCCAATTTCAAAAGTACATCAACGTAGTATTAATACTTAGATTTAAAGATTTTCTGGGATAAATGAAATACATTCCCAGCAGCCATCTCCCTTTGCCTCTATCTTATTGCATATTTTGTCCTAATGTGCTTTCATATTTACATGTCACCATGTTTCCATTGGCTAGTACCTTAAAGTCAGATGTCTGTCAAGCAAACTGACCAGTGACAGAATTGCTTTGTGAGGTTTACATCTTTATGACATCAAATGCTTCACATGAAAAATGCAGTTCATTGTCAAAAATCAGCTATATTAGGAGAGTGAGAATTGTGTTTTAGCATCAATTACACACTAAATATGCTGTCATTGTGTATGTTTAATGGATGTCTTTCAGTTTTAAAGATAGACAGACCGATAGATAGATAGAAAGATAGATAGATAGACAGACAGACTGATTTCAACTGGAAGCAGTGCTTACATATTGCTTAATTTTTGGTGGTTATTAAATAGTATGGGTAGGCAAGAAAAGTGCATATATCTTTTATTAGCATAAACTTACCCAAATGCGCTCTTGCATATTTAAGGCATTCAAAGTAATAATATTTCACAGCATTAATACAGTTATGTACTAGACTGGACAATGGTAAGCAGAGCCAGTACTTATATCAACAATGGCCTTATCTGTGTGAAGTTTGTATGTTCTCCCTGTGTTTGCGTGGGTTTCCTCCGGGTGCTGTGGTTTCCTCCCACACTCCAAAAAACATACTGTTAGGTTAATTGGCTGCTATCAAAATTGACCCTAGTCTCTCCCTCTCTGTCTGTGTGTGAGTGTGTGTCTATATTAGGGAATTTAGACTGTAAGCTCCAATAGGGTAGGGACTGATGTGAATGGGTTCTCTGTACAGCGCTGCGCTATTAGTGACACTATATAAATAAATGATAATGAGGATGATGATGATATGTGTTTACTATGCCTATACACATAGCCAGCTTTCACACTTGATTGGCAGATTAATGCATCATTATTGCTAAGTTTGATAACAGTTGTCTAATACAATGACACTGGTAGAGAAAACCACTATAGACATTCACATAAGCAGCTCTCATCATCATCATTTATTGCATAAGACTTCTTTAATTATACTAAGTTTTTGAGCAGGTCTGCATTATACTTAATTATATAAGGGAGATGTACTTTTAGTAAAAAGTAGCTCTCCAATTTCAAAAGTACATCAACGTAGTATTAATACTTAGATTTAAAGATTTTCTGGGATAAATGAAATACATTCCCAGCAGCCATCTCCCTTTGCCTCTATCTTATTGCATATTTTGTCCTAATGTGCTTTCATATTTACATGTCACCATGTTTCCATTGGCTAGTACCTTAAAGTCAGATGTCTGTCAAGCAAACTGACCAGTGACAGAATTGCTTTGTGAGGTTTACATCTTTATGACATCAAATGCTTCACATGAAAAATGCAGTTCATTGTCAAAAATCAGCTATATTAGGAGAGTGAGAATTGTGTTTTAGCATCAATTACACACTAAATATGCTGTCATTGTGTATGTTTAATGGATGTCTTTCAGTTTTAAAGATAGACAGACGGATAGATAGATAGAAAGATAGAAAGATAGATAGATAGATAGATAGACAGACAGACAGACTGATTTCAACTGGAAGCAGTGCTTACATATTGCTTAATTTTTGGTGGTTATTAAATAGTATGGGTAGGCAAGAAAAGTGCATATATCTTTTATTAGCATAAACTTACCCAAATGCGCTCTTGCATATTTAAGGCATTCAAAGTAATAATATTTCACAGCATTAATACAGTTATGTACTAGACTGGACAATGGTAAGCAGAGCCAGTACTTATATCAACAATGGCCTTATCTGTGTGAAGTTTGTATGTTCTCCCTGTGTTTGCGTGGGTTTCCTCCGGGTGCTGTGGTTTCCTCCCACACTCCAAAAAACATACTGTTAGGTTAATTGGCTGCTATCAAAATTGACCCTAGTCTCTCCCTCTCTGTCTATGTGTGAGTGTGTGTCTATATTAGGGAATTTAGACTGTAAGCTCCAATAGGGTAGGGACTGATGTGAATGGGTTCTCTGTACAGCGCTGCGCTATTAGTGACACTATATAAATAAATGATAATGAGGATGATGATGATATGTGTTTACTATGCCTATACACATAGCCAGCTTTCACACTTGATTGGCAGATTAATGCATCATTATTGCTAAGTTTGATAACAGTTGTCTAATACAGTGACACTGGTAGAGAAAACCACTATAGACATTCACATAAGCAGCTCTCATCATCATCATTTATTGCATAAGACTTCTTTAATTATACTAAGTTTTTGAGCAGGTCTGCATTATACTTAATTATATAAGGGAGATGTACTTTTAGTAAAAAGTAGCTCTCCAATTTCAAAAGTACATCAACGTAGTATTAATACTTAGATTTAAAGATTTTCTGGGATAAATGAAATACATTCCCAGCAGCCATCTCCCTTTGCCTCTATCTTATTGCATATTTTGTCCTAATGTGCTTTCATATTTACATGTCACCATGTTTCCATTGGCTAGTACCTTAAAGTCAGATGTCTGTCAAGCAAACTGACCAGTGACAGAATTGCTTTGTGAGGTTTACATCTTTGACATCAAATGCTTCACATGAAAAATGCAGTTCATTGTCAAAAATCAGCTATATTAGGAGAGTGAGAATTGTGTTTTAGCATCAATTACACACTAAATATGCTGTCATTGTGTATGTTTAATGGATGTCTTTCAGTTTTAAAGATAGACAGACCGATAGAAAGATAGAAAGATAGATAGATAGAAAGATAGATAGATAGATAGATAGATAGACAGATAGATAGACAGACAGACAGACAGACTGATTTCAACTGGAAGCAGTGCTTACATATTGCTTAATTTTTGGTGGTTATTAAATAGTATGGGTAGGCAAGAAAAGTGCATATATCTTTTATTAGCATAAACTTACCCAAATGCGCTCTTGCATATTTAAGGCATTCAAAGTAATAATATTTCACAGCATTAATACAGTTATGTACTAGACTGGACAATGGTAAGCAGAGCCAGTACTTATATCAACAATGGCCTTATCTGTGTGAAGTTTGTATGTTCTCCCTGTGTTTGCGTGGGTTTCCTCCGGGTGCTGTGGTTTCCTCCCACACTCCAAAAAACATACTGTTAGGTTAATTGGCTGCTATCAAAATTGACCCTAGTCTCTCCCTCTCTGTCTGTGTGTGAGTGTGTGTCTATATTAGGGAATTTAGACTGTAAGCTCCAATAGGGTAGGGACTGATGTGAATGGGTTCTCTGTACAGCGCTGCGCTATTAGTGACACTATATAAATAAATGATAATGAGGATGATGATGATATGTGTTTACTATGCCTATACACATAGCCAGCTTTCACACTTGATTGGCAGATTAATGCATCATTATTGCTAAGTTTGATAACAGTTGTCTAATACAATGACACTGGTAGAGAAAACCACTATAGACATTCACATAAGCAGCTCTCATCATCATCATTTATTGCATAAGACTTCTTTAATTATACTAAGTTTTTGAGCAGGTCTGCATTATACTTAATTATATAAGGGAGATGTACTTTTAGTAAAAAGTAGCTCTCCAATTTCAAAAGTACATCAACGTAGTATTAATACTTAGATTTAAAGATTTTCTGGGATAAATGAAATACATTCCCAGCAGCCATCTCCCTTTGCCTCTATCTTATTGCATATTTTGTCCTAATGTGCTTTCATATTTACATGTCACCATGTTTCCATTGGCTAGTACCTTAAAGTCAGATGTCTGTCAAGCAAACTGACCAGTGACAGAATTGCTTTGTGAGGTTTACATCTTTATGACATCAAATGCTTCACATGAAAAATGCAGTTCATTGTCAAAAATCAGCTATATTAGGAGAGTGAGAATTGTGTTTTAGCATCAATTACACACTAAATATGCTGTCATTGTGTATGTTTAATGGATGTCTTTCAGTTTTAAAGATAGACAGACGGATAGATAGATAGAAAGATAGAAAGATAGATAGATAGAAAGATAGATAGATAGACAGAAAGACAGACAGACTGATTTCAACTGGAAGCAGTGCTTACATATTGCTTAATTTTTGGTGGTTATTAAATAGTATGGGTAGGCAAGAAAAGTGCATATATCTTTTATTAGCATAAACTTACCCAAATGCGCTCTTGCATATTTAAGGCATTCAAAGTAATAATATTTCACAGCATTAATACAGTTATGTACTAGACTGGACAATGGTAAGCAGAGCCAGTACTTATATCAACAATGGCCTTATCTGTGTGAAGTTTGTATGTTCTCCCTGTGTTTGCGTGGGTTTCCTCCGGGTGCTGTGGTTTCCTCCCACACTCCAAAAAACATACTGTTAGGTTAATTGGCTGCTATCAAAATTGACCCTAGTCTCTCCCTCTCTGTCTGTGTGTGAGTGTGTGTCTATATTAGGGAATTTAGACTGTAAGCTCCAATAGGGTAGGGACTGATGTGAATGGGTTCTCTGTACAGCGCTGCGCTATTAGTGACACTATATAAATAAATGATAATGAGGATGATGATGATATGTGTTTACTATGCCTATACACATAGCCAGCTTTCCCACTTGATTGGCAGATTAATGCATCATTATTGCTAAGTTTGATAACAGTTGTCTAATACAATGACACTGGTAGAGAAAACCACTATAGACATTCACATAAGCAGCTCTCATCATCATCATTTATTGCATAAGCCTTCTTTAATTATACTAAGTTTTTGAGCAGGTCTGCATTATACTTAATTATATAAGGGAGATGTACTTTTAGTAAAAAGTAGCTCTCCAATTTCAAAAGTACATCAACGTAGTATTAATACTTAGATTTAAAGATTTTCTGGGATAAATGAAATACATTCCCAGCAGCCATCTCCCTTTGCCTCTATCTTATTGCATATTTTGTCCTAATGTGCTTTCATATTTACATGTCACCATGTTTCCATTGGCTAGTACCTTAAAGTCAGATGTCTGTCAAGCAAACTGACCAGTGACAGAATTGCTTTGTGAGGTTTACATCTTTATGACATCAAATGCTTCACATGAAAAATGCAGTTCATTGTCAAAAATCAGCTATATTAGGAGAGTGAGAATTGTGTTTTAGCATCAATTACACACTAAATATGCTGTCATTGTGTATGTTTAATGGATGTCTTTCAGTTTTAAAGATAGACAGACCGATAGATAGATAGAAAGATAGATAGATAGACAGACAGACTGATTTCAACTGGAAGCAGTGCTTACATATTGCTTAATTTTTGGTGGTTATTAAATAGTATGGGTAGGCAAGAAAAGTGCATATATCTTTTATTAGCATAAACTTACCCAAATGCGCTCTTGCATATTTAAGGCATTCAAAGTAATAATATTTCACAGCATTAATACAGTTATGTACTAGACTGGACAATGGTAAGCAGAGCCAGTACTTATATCAACAATGGCCTTATCTGTGTGAAGTTTGTATGTTCTCCCTGTGTTTGCG